>NW_028093273.1:2310406-2573605 GCF_014824575.4 Sturnira hondurensis
GGTCCTAGAAATATCCCAGTCCCGGGTTTTCCTACTGAAGTTCCCCTTTTTCCATCAATGAAAGGGCCACTGTCTTTTTCCTAAAACTTATGAATTGAAACCCCAATACTTCCATTAGATCTTTCCCCAGCCTGTCAACCCAAGGGCCTTGGAGAAAGTCAGAAAAATTAAGCAAGAGGGAGAAAAGAAGAAAGTTGGGGGAGAAGAAGGAGAGACTGGATACAGCAGGCACCTCCGTGTATATCAATCACCTCATCTCGTCCTTGTGACAGTCCTGACAAAAGAGGCTCATTCATTTACTGCCATGTTTACAAAGACAAAAATTGAGGCTCAGGGAGGTTACTTGGTCTGTGTCTGTGGTGATGTTATTTTACCCCTTTTTTTCTCATCAAGCCAGCTAAAGCTAAGGACAAGGTGCTATGGGTACCCCCCCACACAGAGCAGCCCTTGTCTTGTCCCTCCAGGTCTTGCTCGGTGGTGGATCCCCCCACAGCTTTCAACCTATGTACACAGAGGCTTGTTGAGAACAAGAACAAACAGGCAGGTCATCAGCCCAACGGGGAGGCCCTACAGGATAGGACTGAGGTTCCAGTCCCTGGCTAGAGTATTGCTGAGCCAAAGAAAGTCACCAGTCCATCCCGATGTAGCCACACAAGCCAGGTATAGATAGAGAATGGGAAGGAGGGAGGGCATGTGTCCTTGATGTTTGGGACTTAACAAACCAGGATGTGGTTGCTGCTTCAAGGCCGGAAATTCAGAGAATTCTGAAGACAGTATAGGGTTCCAGCTTATTCTTCCAGCTCATGTGTGGCAAGAATGTGTGGGACTCCCATGGGTCCATACAGGTTGAGAAGGGAGACTGGTCTTATTCAATTTGTTGGAATCCGAAAGGGCTTCCTATCAGGGCAAGAAGACTCTAGAACTCTGAGGCTGGGGGTGGGGAGGTAGCCCACCACAGGCAGGACTTGAGGGGGAGTATAAGAGAACAGACGAGTACACTGCACACTGCAGGGGTCCCCATGGGCTGCCTAAGAAGGGTCCCTACATGGCATGGAGGACATGATAGGTGCCATGGTCGCCAAAGGAAAACTGCACATAGCCAGATAGAAACTTTTGTTTCTTCTTCTTCCTTACTCCCCCACCCCCAACCTGGAGGACCCACGGGACAGAAAGAGATAAAGAACGAAGAAAGTAGGAGGATATAGAAAGCCATACCTGATTACTTCCTCATTGCAGGTCTGGCCAGAGATGATGGTTGATGGAGATGGGGTGAGGGGTGGAGAGGAAGAGAAAGCTTCCAGTTATATGTGAGCTTCCAGTTTTAAAATGGACTGGAATGGAATTTAATGCCTGAAAATAAGCTATAATTGTCAATAAATTCTGACAACGGAAAGACTCTGAAAAGCTGTGGAACTTTAGGGTAAAAAGCAGGGGAGTTGCAACATAGCTTGTTGGAAGATGGTGAGAGAAAAACAGTGTTCTCCCACTTGGACCCTAGCATAGTCAGCCCAGCCCATGCATTGGTTACACTGAGCATCACGGATGTTTGCAAAGTTAGAATTTAAACTTTGTTTCCCAGCTCCAAAGGCAGATCTTTCTAACACTATAGGGGCAGAAACCAAGACCAATTGAAGTCTTAAAACCTAGAGTTAAACATGTTTTGGAATCATTTTTTCCCAATGTTAGCTGACTCAGAAATTAAGATTTGTTTAGGAATTCCCAATCTAGGAATTTGTTTCCTTAATTAAGAAATTAAGATACAACCCTGGCTGGTGTAGCTCAGTGGATTGAGCGTGAGCCTGCGAACCAGAGGATCGCGGCTCAATTCCCAGTCAGGGCACATGCCTGGGTTGCAGGCCAGTTTCCCAGCAGGGGACGCACAAAAGGCAACCATACATTGATGTTTCTCTCCCTCTCTCCTTCCCTTCCCCTCTAAAGATAAATAAATAAATAAAATATTTAAAAAAAAAAGAAATTAAGATACAGAACAGGCTGACAGGGACCAGAGGGGAGAGTGGAGAGAATCACAGGGGAAAAGGGGAAGGATTCACATGAACAAGTATAAGGGACACATGGACAATAACTAAGGTGGGGGGTGGAAATGGGAGGGAGGTGGGGAGCACTGGGGAAGGGGGGCAGGGCTGGGAATATAAGACAGAAAACTGTACTTGAACAATAATTAAATTTTTAAAAAAGAAAAAAGATATTATATATGGGTGTGTAGTGTGAATCAGTTCAGAGCCACATAATTCTGTCCACTATCGTGCCAAAGTTGGTGCCATGAGAACACTGCAGCTGGTCAGCTTAGTGAAAGACACTGAGAAGACAGTTCTGACCAAGACTTCCTTCTTGATCAAACTTGAGTTGGACTCCTTTGAGCCCTCTGGGTGAGGCCTCCACCTTGCACTGCTTTTAGCAAGAATCCCCCACCCCTGATACCTAAATCCTTGGCCTGCCTTAAGCAAGAATCCTGTAAGGCCACTTAGCAAGAATACCCCTACCTTGGGAGTCTCTTCTTATTCTCCATCTACTGGTTGACCCCTGCCCCTCGAATAGCTACAAATCTCCAGCTGTCTTTACTGTATTCAGAGTTAAGCTCAGTCTCTCCCCTGTTGCAATAGCCTGCCCACACCTGCAGTAGTCGTGAATAAAATCGGCCTGGCCACCTGTAACAAGTGTTCGATGAATGCTGTCTCCCTGAAAGCATCAACCACAGAAACCCTCATGAGTGAGTGCAGAACCATATGGAGGACAGCCACCTCTATGACTTCTGAGGTCTGCCAAACCCATTGTTTTCTCTGCTGTTGGCCAAGTACATTGTGAGTTTTCTCATCCTTTTCAGGTATTTGTATTAAAGAAAATGAGGACAAAGATTTGAAAAACAAACAAAAAGAAAACATGAGAAAGTATTGGTTTGGCCAAAGTGTCTGTTTAGGTTTTTTTCCATAAACTAAAGAATGCATTTTTTATTTTCACCACTAACTTTATTGATTTTGATATTTTGAGTATATTGGCCATCTCCCACTATTGGCTTCTAGTGGTTAGAGGTCAGGGGTGCTGCTAAACATCTTCCAATGCATAAGATAGCCCCCAGCAAAGAATTATATGGCCACAATGTCAATAGTAGCAAAAATCTCCGCAAACCACTTCTGACACATTCGATCAGTCACAGCACCTTCTCCATGTACTGCACAAATCATTTTTTGCACTTCTGTTGTGTTTTTACCTTTCTTGAAATAATAAAGCATAGTAAACCATAAATGTTACATGTCTTGTTCCGTCTTCAATATTAAAATGGCTGCACAAAAATTCACCAATTTTAATGTTTTTTTTTCATGCACACTGACATGACAGCTGTCACGACACAATCTAACAAAATTGTTTCAAATGAAGTTAAAGACAACTAACCCCCACTAGAACCATCTCACAGAAAAAACTAAATGAACTTTTCGGCCAACCCAGTATCACACAGAAATGGAAAGGAAAGGGCCAGTGGGATGTGTGAGAGAGGCAGGCCCTGCACTCAAGGCTGGTGAGGAAGGAAAGAGAGAGGGACGGGAAGAGGGAGAAGAGAAAGAAGGTTTCACCAAGTCAGGCTTATGAACTAAATGTTATAGCTTTATAAAATCCCAGAAGCACAAAAAAGATATCAGTGTATATACTGCTCTAAAAAGTCACGGACGGAAAAAGGAAATGAATTCAATCTACTTGCTTACAGGGCTGCCTTAAAAAAAAGAAAAAGAAAAAAGGGCAGATAAATGCTGCTAACAGAGCTCTTTGCAATGTTTCAAAATAAATAAATAAAACCTTTCCTGCCAACTTTTTTTTTATTATTATGTTTGTCTCTGACTTTTTAAATGCTTTCCTTAAAAAATGTTTCCGTGCTTGCTTTTCCCTGAACGTTTTAGTTTGCCTTCTGAAATTTCACTGGAGACCGGCAAATCAAGTTGCATCTTGCTGATTTGATAGCTGCTTTTACGCAGCCCAGCGGAAGGCAATGCCTTGGCATCACTCCTGCTGGGAAGAGAGTTTATTAGCAAACCCTCCCCTGCTCGGCTGGCAGGAGGACATGCTAGGAAGGCCAGCCTGGGCTAGGCCTGGCCCCGGAGCCAGCCGGCAGGTAAGTGGATCAGGCAGATCAGGCCACTCGGCAGTGACCTTCAGTCTCCTAGCGACAACAAAGCAAATCCCCTTTTTTCCCAAACATCGTTAGAGACCCTTGCTTCTGTCCTGGCCGGGAGAGGGAAAGGGAAAGTGGGCAGAGGCGGGCGAAGCAAAATCCTTGTTTTTTCGACCCCAGTAATTAATCCTAGAGGACTTCTCCAACCCTACTGCTGGCAGGAAGGCCTGGGAAAGCCGACTCGCCAGGCTTGAGGCCCCGGCCACCGCGGAGCGGCTCCCTACTTGAAATTCAAATGAGAGCAGCTCTGACCTTTCCTGTCACATATTTTATTTCAGAGACAGTTTACAAGGCCTCTCCGCCATGCGGGTCATGTTTTAGTTTAAACAGAAATACTCTCGTAGGTGTTAGATGCGAGTTAATGATTACACTGAAATCATTCTAATTAGGCTCTGTTGTTACATGCTGCCCTTTGGGGGCCGCGGCTGTTGTCACATAAAGTATTTTGTAGAAAAATAATTGGTCTGAGATCCCTTCCTCCCTCTCTTACATACCCATCTCCTCTCTTCTTCTTCTCCTTTTTTTTAAAAAAAAAAACTTATTGATCTTTTAGCGCGTAATCAGGAAGATCATTTACCTACCCAACCCTGTGACCCTCCTGGAACGTATCAGGGCTGTTAACTGCAGGCGGCAGGGAGGGAACTGAGGCCCATCCCCCGCTGGCTCAGGCCTGCATGGCTGTATCAGAAGGGAAGTGAGAACAAGGTTTGTATCAGGGCCCTTCCAAAGCATCCTTACAGTTTTGTTTGGTTCTGTTTCATTTATGAGGAGGAGGAGGAGAAGGAGAAGGGAGGGCTAGGCTGGTGGCTGACAGTCAGAGCACCTTGTCATCCTCCTGGGCTGTGCATGTGTGGGGCGGGTGTGGTGGCAGTGGGTGGGTCTGGTTTAGCTGTACAGCTTATTTACCATTTGCATACATGCATGTACCGTGCTCACTCCACTCTGGAGCAGTTTCCTATCTTAACACTGCTAAGATATCAAAAAACAATATTAATGTTTTTTCCTTTCTATCAACTTTTCTTTGTTCTTTCTCATTTCCCTGGAACAATTGACCTAGCTGCCTTAGAGAAAAAGGAATTGGCAATTTAAGGGGATACTTTTAACACCAGAAAAAGAGTAAATAAAGTGAGGGATGCAAGAAGGGCTTGTAGGCTACAACTAATAATGTCTGTTCTGGAGAATGCTCAATACTGATGAACATGGGACAGACCATCACTTAGAGAAAAAAATACATTTTTCCGGAAACTCTGACAGTTAGCAGGTTGGCTGAATAGTTAAGAGCCATGGGAGAAGGATTTAAATGAAGGAAGAAAGACTCAAACTGGGAAGGTCATGCTAACCTAATACCCCAAGTAGGGTGAGAATGTGCTTAATGTCCTTGCTTATAATACAGTGAGTTGGCTACATTTTCTAATGTGGCTTTCAACCTTAAAAATTTTTTAAATTATTCTGAGGGAACTTTTCCCAGCTACTTTAAAACTCAGAAAATGTAGGGAAAAAATGAAGTTTTTTGCAGCAAAATCTGTTTGAGGCAGATTGGCAAAAAAAAAAAAATGTATGTACTCATTCTGATAACCAAAAAAAAGTATAAAGAATCCAAAATATTGAAGCATAGCTACTGTTTACCTATCTTAAAAACCCACGACCTCAAGGATCAGCTGTCTCATCCAATAACCCTTGCTCCTCAAAGTGTCCTCCCTGGATTAGCAGTTCTCGCTTCACCTGCGAAGGTGTCAGAAATGCAGAATCTCAGGCCCCACCCCAAACCTGTGGAATCAGAATTTGCACTTGAACAAAACCCCAGGTGATTCACTGGGGGCACATTCATCCCAGACCCTGCTTTACGGCTCCTGCATTCACCAGAGTCATAGGAGCTTATCTCCCACACAAGTAAGAGACTTGTTTCCCTTAAAACACAGCTCCACCATAGAAAGGGACACCTGCTCCAACTCCCTGCTCTGAGAAGAATAAAACAGAGACACTAATTGGATCTTCAAGAAAAAAAAATATTAACGCAAAGTTCTCTTCCTTGAGAAATACGCTATAGTGTTTGGTTTTCACTTTCTCTTTGGGGGAGGGAGGCGTCAGCGGGGGGGGGGGGTGGATAATGCACCTCTTCCCTCTGAGAGCCTTGAATTCCTTCAAAGAAAGCCATAAAAATGGAACTACTGAGTTAGAGACCACATATGCCTTCTATGGTCTGTTAAGAACTAATGTGAGTTGTCAGTCCACAAAAAAGTCCTTGCTATATGAATAAACATTTTTCCAGGGATGCTAAGAATTTAATTAATGTTGTATCTGAGTATGAAAGGACTAGTTTCTCACTGATTTGATATGATTGCACTTTGTTAGTATTTGGATTTACAGCTTTGTTTTCCTGGATATGTTTTAGATAAAAATTTCTTCAGACAGAAAATACAGAATGTGTACATATATGTGTATGTGTATGTAGATAACTAGCTAGCTAGTTAGGCAGATAGATAAAAACACTTGCTTTTCAAGACAATTAGGCAAGTTTATTTCAAGAACCCCGCAAAGCCTAGACTGGCCGCCTGGCCTCAGGCCCACCAAGGCCTCCAACTGCAGTGTGCACACACAGCTAACACCTTTGTCACTGCCTAAACAAGGCATCAATCATTAACTCCCCGTCTATAAAAAGAGAAAATTATTCATGCCATCAGCATTCCCCTTCAATAACAGGAGGAATTCCAACCATCTCATTACCCCATCACACTGTGTGCAAGCAGAATGGCCCTGCCCATTGTTGACAATAAATATTTGATGAGTGAGGAAAAAGGAAGGACAAACCAAGGATGCAGAGAAGGGCTGGAGCACTGCCAGGGCTGCGGCCCCAGGGTTAGGGCATACCCCGGGGGTCCTCCTTCAGACTGGCCTGTACATTAGCCATAAACTGACCACAGCTGAATGGAATGCTGGCCATCTGGCTGCTTCTGAATTCCAGAGTCTTTCTTTACTCGTGTCTAAAAATAAACTATAACACACCGTGATTCCCTTTTTTCTCCTCTGCTTTGTCAGTAAGCTCCTAGAGAAGTTTGTCAATTAACTGTTTAAAAGAATTGATTTTACAGCCATGCCCTGCTTCATGATGAAGACATGTCCTGAGAACCATGTCATTAGGCCATCTCCTCTCTATGCAAACATGACAGAACACACTTACACATACCTAGACGGTCTAGCCTTCCGCACTCCTAGGCTCTGTGATGTACCACCATATGTTATATTTAATACCATGGTCCAGAGCATTAGGTAATCAAAACTGTATTTCAAACCTTATACTGAAGCTCAACAAGCAAACTGGAAGTTTAGTAAGAAATGCGATCAGTGAGGTCACGGTAGGGATCAATGTAGTGACTGGTGGTGGTCTTTGAGCCCTAGGTCCAGCGTCAGCTTTCCCACGGAGCTGCTGAGAAGCGGTGGGAGAGCCTCTTCCCCTTTCAGTGCCTCCGTTTCCACACCTTGAACCTGAGGCATTTGGAAGAGCTGATTTCTCTTCCAACTCTTAAAAATAAAAAGTTCCTTCTCATGGAAAGCCTTTTCCCCATGACATAAAATACAGGAAAGTCACAAGTGGCCAAAAAGTAAAGAACGAGTTTGGTATTGACTCTGCTGCTGGTCTTGGAAAAGCAGTAATAACTCCAGCCCCTGGGTTTCTCTACCCTGTTGGATAGGTATCATGCTGATCATTCTCATTTGCTGAGTGACTCTGTGTCTCCCAACCATGCATTCTCCTCCCTTCCCGGCCCATGTAGTATCCTGGGAGCTGACCTCTGCAGGCAGCATGGTCCATGTGCCTTCTTTTCTGACTTCCTGTGCACCTGACACTGATACCATATTGTGTCAACTATAATTTTTCAAATTAGAAAAAAATAACAAGACATAAAGACAGGTTGTATGAACGGATTTGTTAAAGAGAGATCAGAAGGCAGTGGCCATGTAATATTTCTTCCTCACTTCCTCCCTCTTCTGGCAACCCTGCCGTGATAGCAGCCATGTCTTTCTATGGCAGCAGCTCCCACCGGACAGCTTCCTGCCCCAAACTCTAGTTTTCTCTGGGCTCTGGAAGCCTATTTCTTTCCCTCCCCCTTAGCCCTAGGCACAGTAACATCTCTCCATTACTGCTGGCCTCTGGTGTCCTCTGCTCCACCCATACCTCCCTAAGCCACCCTTGAATAAAACCTTCTATTTGAGGCATCTGAGTTCGGTTCCATTTCATGCCAAAAATCTAAGTGAAACACTGGGTAAATATTAAGACTAACCAATTTAAAATAATCTACGTATTGTTTTAGATGTCACGGGCAGCCATAACAAGGCACCACAGACTGGGTGGCTTATTTTCTCATAACTCTGGAGGCTGGGAGTGGGTCTGAGATCAAGGTGCTGGCAGCATCGGTCTTTCTCTCTGAGGCCTCTCCTGTGGCTTGTTAATGGCTGTCTTCTCCCTATATCTTTACATGTCCATGTCCCAACCTCTTCTTCTTATGAGGACACCAGTCATAAAAGGACAAAAGTCACATTCTGAGGTATTGGGAATTAAGACTTCAACTCTACATTCTTAGATACCCAATCCAATCCTTAACAGATACCTTCAACATATATTTTCAGCATAATTAAGCCACCAGTTTTGAAGAATGAAACATCATTATCATTCTAGCATATTCTTCAAGTGAGGTCTACATTATATACTCAAACCACAATCAGCACTATGCTCTCAAGAGTGTATGCGGCACCAGACAAACTCCAGCCGCACATCTGTCACACTGTGGTGCTGGCTTTGCCCACCTCGTCTGGGGGAAATTGTAGCACAGAGGGCATGCCTTGGTGGGAAAACCTAGTTGGAAGGCAGAAGATGGGGTCCCCTACCCATGTGTCTTTCACCATCAATCCATGTCTCAGATGCTCCATTTTTGCATTCATAAAATAGGAGTAATATCTACTATCTCATGGGGTTATAAAAGAATTGAAGGATAGTACTTTGCAAACTTAAAATACCATCCTATGCAAATAATAAAATAGTCCTGAATTTAATTGTATTACTTTCTGTTTTTCAGAGTATTCGGTTTCAAATACAATAAATCCTTGGAAGATAGAAAATCTTGTCATACACTAATTTTACGTCTTCCACAATTCCTAACTAGGCAGACTGTGGGTTTTCAATACGTGTTAGTTGAAATAGAGTTTTAAGGACACAATGTTTATCAAGCTGCTTTGTTTTCTAATTAAAAAGCAAAACATAAACAAAGGCACCTAGTTCTAGAAGATGAAACCAGAAATATCTATTAGTTTGCCCATTAAGTCAAGCTTATAAGAATTTCCCAACATTTTTGCCAATATCTCTTTGTAATTTTAGCACATTAATACATTTAGAATGCATTAAGTAAAGCATGTATCAGTATTCCTTCCAGGGCCATCAGATATGGCGCGTGGCTCTTGTCCAATGATGGGAGAGCGTCTTCAGTCTCCTGGTAACAGATGGGACCTTCAATATAACTGAAATTTGTACGTGATAACAGCTCCATCCGCCAATCAACACATCACAGTTTCATGCTTACTCTGAAATTTTATTTTATGGAGGACTGAGCTTTGCATAACATTACATTAAATGACATTAATAGCTGGAATTCTAATTCTTCTTCAACTATTTGAATGCTGGAAAGTTTTGTGAGAAATACCGAGGAAATCTAGCTGGAGGTGGGAAGTATCAGATAATAAGGAATGGGGATTATAAACTGGGAGTTTTTTGCCCTGAGAGAACTACTTCCTTGAGTCTTGTGAGCTTCTCCTGGTCCCCTTCTACAAAGCCCTTCATTTTAACTCACTATCACCCCACCCAGAGTCCTGTTAATAGGTGGTCTTTCCTTGAAATGGGGCTGGGGTTTTCTCTATCTGAGTTTACATCCCAATGAAAAGATGATGTTAGTGGAAGTGGAACCGTGATGTACATCCCACAGTGTATGTAGCTTCTTTCCCATTGGAAACCACTTCCCATTCAATAACATACCTATAACAGTATTGCAAATCCACAAAGAGAGAGGGAATCATGGAGAGTCCCATGGCCCCCAGATCCCCCCACTTCAGATGCTCTGTAGACAGATCATATTACCAAGAGTGAAGAGGAGTTGGGAAAAGCTAAGAGAGAGGGAAGGGGGCGGAGGGACAGCAGATGTTTCAATGGGAAGCAACAAGAAAATCATTTCTCTTGTTCTTGGAGAGGAGAGTGTGAAGATGGATGTGAGGGTGGACCCAACACGGTGTGAGCTCTGAAGTCGGATCACCTGGTATCAGTGCTGGCTCTGCCACTTACTAGCTCTGTGTATTTGGGCACACTTCTTAACTCTTTTAATCCACAGAACACCATGAATCAAGAGTTTATATTATGCTGTTTTTTCTTCAAAAGAGATAATTAAGGCTTAGAGAGGTTAGTTAATGTAAAGGACATAGGACTGAGCCTGACAAATATGAGGTCTGAATAAATATTAGCCATTGTTGTGTATACAAAAATCTTCAATCTTCCTTAAGTCAGAATTTTTGTTGACTGCTTAAGATTTTTCTGAGCACATCAACATCTGATTTAACATGATTAGGAGATGAATATTCTGGTCCCTTTGTAAAGGAAAAGCAGTGACCTGCTTTAAGGAGGTCCAGCCATTCCTGGCTCTCACACTGAGTACTCCGGTGAAGCCATCAGACCTGCCAAGTCCTTAGATTACCTATATGCCAGAGCAGGGAGAAAAATTGATCAGAGGGGCTATACTCTGAGGATTTCTTACAAAGGTCTATGTCAGACAGGGGACTGGAGAAGGGACATTACCACTGAGTACAGACAGGCCCCCAGGCTTCTCCTCATTGCATAGTAGCTCTTGACACAACCCACCCACCTCTTTATTCTGTGAGACATTTGCTAGCCCAGGATTCTAATCAAATCAACCCACACATGGCTAAACAGAAAAGTGACCTGAAAGACCAAAGCGCAAATCTCTAGAAGGCCAGAACCACTCCTTAACCTTGTCCTATTTCTCCCAGAAAATCTGGCACATTCTTTTACACACAGTAGGTCTTGAAAACAATCCTGATTAAAATATCACCTTAGTTTGATTTGCAACGATGATGTATCCGCATCATACCTTCCTCACGTTATCATGAGGTGACATGACATATGGGCATATGGAAAAGATCATGAAAGAAATTGCTCATAATAAGAATTTTAAATTCTCCTTTGCTTCAGAACTCCTATCATTATCCTTATGCAATGGAAAGGTTAACAGACCATATATATCAGTTTCCTGAAGGCCACCGCATCAACACACTGTGATATTATTCTTCAAAAGTTCTCCCACCAGCATGCATCACCAGTGGAACCACCTTCGAGTCTCCATCCACTAGCGCACATGAAATTGCTTTGTCAAATCAAAAGGCATTTTGGGCTTCAAACTAAATGCACACTCTGGATGGCTGCCAAATCCTATTTATCAATGTAACAGACAATATTTACCAATCGCTTCATTTCCCTAAATTGTTTTCCATCCTCAGGACATGTTAGCATCTTAATTTAGCACTGATTTTTCCAAACTTCTCCGGTGTATTTTATTTACCTTACTCCTCTTTCTGACAAAAGTGAACACTGACAAGGACAGCTCTGGTGACTTCCTAATACAATGGACTAGTGCATTCTGCCTTAAACTAAGTCTTTCTTTCCACCCTTAGGGCTGACACAGCTATGAGATGTCTCTCCGATTCCTGATATTTTAGCAATCATGCATGGCATTTCTTTAGGCACATGAGACTGAAATCTCTCTGACAGTGCATCGGAACAAGTTGCAGTCAAGGACACAAACACAGTTGCCTCTAAGACGAAGAAGACTGAAAAGGAAGGCACCCGTGAAAGAAGAATGAGGGATAAGAATCAACTGGGGATGTAGGTCTGAATCTGCCATATGTTTAATCTGATACCAGCCAACAGATCCTCAACTTTTTTGTTTCCATATTTACTAGCAACCTGGTATCTAGAACCAGAAACCAAGAAAGCATTTGAGACAACTAGAGATGACATGAGACCTTAAAATCAAATTAATGCCTCCCTCACACAGACAATAAATAGGGGATTGAACAAAAAATTGTTTGTTTTTTTCCCACAAAAATGCTCTTAGGGGACTCCAACCTTTTGGTGTCTCTGGGCCACACTAGAAAATTAAGAGTTGTCTTGGGCCACACATTTAATACACAAACTAATGAAAACTGATGAGCAAAAAAAAAAAAAAAGGTTTTACGTAAATTTTCCATTTTGTGTTGGGCCGCATTCATAGCCACACTGGATTGCACGTAGCCCATGGGCCACAGGTTAGAAACCCCTGGAACTTTGTTCAAAACAATTTGTTAGATTGTATTGTGATAGTTGTCATATCAGTGTACATTCCAAAAAAGCTTATCAAAATTAGTGAATTTTTGTGTAGCCATTTTAATATTGAAGATGGAAGAAAATACACAACACTTTTAGCATGTTATGCTTTATTATTCCAAGAAAGGTAAAAATGCAACTGAAACACAAAAAAAGATTTGTGCAGTGTGTGAAGAAGGTGCTGACTTTCAAAAGTGGTTTGCAAGCTTTTGTGTGATAGATTTCCCGCTGAACCATGCTCCACCGTTGGGTAGGTAAGTTAAAGTTAACAGCGATCAAATTGAGAGATGAATTGAGAACATCAACACTGCACCAAGGGGGAGATAGCTGACATACCCAAAATATCAAAATCAATAAAGTTATTAGTGAAAATGAAAACTGTGTCTTTGATTTTTTAGAAATGAACCCATACAGAGTTTTTGGCCAACCCAATACATTAAGAGCTTCAAGTGAGATCAGGTGAGCCCCATTAAGGAGACGGTAAGGGGGTTAATCCGACTTGGACTGGGGAAGAGGCACATCAGACACTGGACTCTGGTTGTTCTGTCCTCTAACAGGGAGCGTCCCACATTTCTTGGCCACACTGTAAGAAGAACTGTTTTCTTGTGGCACACATTAAATACACAAACACTAACGAAAACCGGAGGGCAGGGAGTTGAAAATAAGTGATGAATATCACTGATGACCACCCCCAGCAGGCCGGCCACAGACCCTGACCCTGAGAATGTTACAGCTGCCCTTGGAACATGGGGGAGCAGCCATTGGTGGTCACTCTTCCGACCTGTTGCCTTGACCCCCTCCCTGGATAACCAGAGCCCGGGAGAGTTTCTTTTCAAAGCCATTGCACAAAAAGGAACTCCACTGTGTTGTTTATATTTGCGATTTCTAGAAAAAGAAAGGTAACTGAATTACTATCTTTCAAAAGATAGATAATTCAGTTCAGAAACTGTGGCTAATCTTGAGTTCCTACCTGTCTTAGCCATTAGTATCACACTAGTAAGAAACACACTCTTCCACCAGTTTAAGCCACCCAGTAATACCTGGAGCAATAAAGGTACTGACTGATAAGAAAGGCAAGACCTCAAGCTATAGGGGTAAGAACTTGATAAAGAACGTGATTTGTTTGGGGGCGGGGGGGGGAGCAAAATGAGAGAAATGCAGAAGCTCAGTGTGCAAAAACCATGTCTAATTCAACACTTTGCATGACACCTTGCATATTATTGCTATAAACTTTTAACAACTTTAATAATATCCTTGAATCTGATTCTTCTCCGACAGACGCATTTTAAAAGACACCTTCAAATGTGATGCTAGAAAAACTATACTTACTGCTTAGTGTTATTTCTGACAAGTCGCTATACACATTTGTAATGCATAAAAAGTACTCATTTAATGTGCCTTTTCAATATCATGGTGAAAAAAATCACAAAGAATAGAATGCATCTTTGAAGACTTTACTAAGGCCGGGCCATTCAGAGCATCTACGTGAGCATTTCTACATTCATCTTCAGAAATCAGGAAACTCTCCAGAACGTACTCAGCAAGAATTTCCTTGGCTCCTCTTTTGTCACAGTGTGGAAAATGCCCACACACTTTTTTCTACACAGACTGACATTTCTCACGTACGGTCTCCTTATGCAGGGCAGAAAACCCTTTAATCAGAACTCAGTGTATCATGGAAAATAAAGCACAGATAAAGATAGCGTTACAAATAGGCTTGAACGTTCAGAAATTGCTACCTGCTGAAAGCACACAATGAAGGCCCTGTCATGAAATGACAGTGAGATAACAACAGTTTTACTTAAAGTTTGCTGACCAATTGAACACGTGTATTAAGAAGTACACAGCAAGAATGCCTTTTGGGGGACTTCCTGCCAGCCGCCGTGTCGGACATGGGCACTGTATTCCCAGGGAGCCAAGCTGATTCAGAGTCAACAGCAGCAGATCCTGATGAATGTATTAAAAAGTCCAATTTGGCTGTCCGGATGCTCTCAGGGGGTACCTCCCACAGTCATGACACTCGAAGATTCCAACTTTGACCTTCTAAAGTTCCATTTATAATTAACAGCACTGTTACGAAGGCACAGGAGAAAATTTCTTTCCATGAATTCTTTAAAAATCAGAACCCTAATGTGTGTGTTCTAATAGGACCTAAGAAATAAAAACAATAGAACCAATTGTAGGTAGCTTTTTCAGGGCCATGAAAACCCCCATTTCTAATAACACAGAGATATTTTTCAAAATCACTCTCACACCTAACAGCAAGGATGAAAATCCCAGGATCCACAGAGTACTCTGGGATAACTCTGAGGTTTCAAAGGGCCTGATGTTGTGTTCAGATGGCCCCGTGCCGGCATCAGACGGCCACATCCAGCTTCCCAAAAAGCTTCAGCCTGTGATGTCCCAAACCAGTGGACCAGTCCCTACAAATTCTAGAAGGTGATCCACACAGAGAGGCGTTTCTAAGATGAACGATTTGGAGCCATCATGACATGGGGGGCCCCATGAGTAAGCCTGGCAGGAGATAGAAGGGAACAAAGGGAGGTTGTGAGGCACTGGAGTGTCCCCTGGCACAAAAAGTTGATGCCCAATTAGATTTAGAAAAAGTGACAAAGAGTTGATGCCCAATTAGGTTTAGAAAAAGCTCTTCTCTGTAAACCTCAATTACCTGTGATGCCTTATGACATTCAGCATTTACAAAGTGTAATTACACAATAGTGTCTGACATTTAACGTCTATGGATAATTTAAAAGACTCCTACTTCAAAAAAGCTGCTCATGAGCAACAGTAATCACTTCAATTAGCTTGGCACCATTACAATGTAACAAGACCATTTGACTGCCTATTAGAACCAGCCAAGCTCTTCAAGTGTGTTAATTTAGCAGTCATTGCTAATTTCTGGGCTTTGCTACATTTGCATAGGAAAACATAGCCCTTTAATCAAAAGAGGAAGTTACATTCCTGAACTGGCTTCCTATTCTTAGAGGAGCTTTTTATATTTTCACATTAAAAAATCAGAAACATATTCAAAACACGGGCATCTCTAAATAGTACTGAGTAAGGTAAGACTCCTAGCCAAATTTAAGCAAGATGCTAGTTGTCCCAATTTCATATCATTTATATATGTGTGGGTATACATATACACATATATGTGTATACACATATAATTTTATGATATATAAACATACAAATAGGATATATAACAGGCAACATGTAACATATATTGAATGTTATAATACCTAATATATTTATAATATCCAATATATTAAAAAATATAAATGATTATCCAAAATATTATATATAACATATTTCAAATCAAGTAGGTAAGCCCTGGCTAGTGTGGCTCAGTGGACTGAGCACAAGCTTGTGAAGAAAAGGGTTGCAGGCTCGATTCCCAGTCAGGCACATGCCTGGGTTGCAGACCAAGTCCCTAGTAGGGGGTGTGCAAGAGGCAACCACATATTAATTGGAAAAAAGCAGAGATTTTACCCTACAAAAAATCTTCAATGGTGAGTCAATCAACTGGAGTCATGAATATAGTGTCTTTTATTATTTCATTATTATTTTTGTTGTTGTTATGCTTAAATAATAAGATCACCTTGTAAAAATGAATTGGGCTTTTTAAAAATCATATTCTTATATATGGACATAATTTGTCTCTCACTACAAAGAATCTCCATTCTACAGAAGAGAACTCTTACCCACTGTGTTGCAACATACAAAGCCATACGTGCATCTAGAGGTTACAAGTAAAACCTTTTGACTTAAAGGTCAATAAAAAATAATAAGTATGCTTCATAGCCAAGCATTGCTAGGTACTAGAAGCTTATGAGCAGAAAAATCTCATAAACTAACCACTGAAATCATCTGGACTCCTGGCCTAGTGCTCTTTTGCCAGGATAAGTCATCTTTCCTGAGGTTCTCCTATTTTAATCTCTTTGGATTCTTACCTAGTACTATTTATCTATTTATTTAGGAAGGTGTATTACATTCCTGATATACAATTTTTATGTTGAAAATGCTTCAAAGATTCCTTTTCTTAATGAGATATAATTCACATGACATAAAATTCACATTTACAAAGTAGAATTCAGGGGTTCTCATACACTCACAAAGTTGTGCAACCATCGACATCATCTAATTCCACAATATTTTTTAATCCATTTTTTTAAAATACCAGTTTGCAGTCACCACCATTATTACCCACTCTCCCAGGCACTGATAATCACTAATTTTCTTTATGTCTCTATGGATTTGCCTACTCTGGATATTTCATATGAATGAAATTATATCATATATGACTTTTTCTGACTTGCTTATCAGTAAAATGTTCTCAGGGTTCATCTATGTTGTAGCTTGTGTAGTACTTCATTTATTTTTGCCACTGAATAACATTCCATGGTATAGCAACACCACTCTTCAGTCAATGGAGACTTAGAGTGTACCCATTTGGGGGCTATTATGAAAAATACTATTAATATTTGTGTAAAAGTTTTTGTGTGGGCATATGTTTTCATTTTTCTGGGGTATTGACACACAGTGGAATTCCTCTTTGTCAAAGTGACTGCACCATTTTCCAGTTCCAAATTCTCCACATATTCCCCACACTCATCACTGTACATCTTCTGGTTATGACATGCTAGTGGGATGCATCCTAAAGTTGCATCTCATTGTGACACAGGATATCTTTCAATTTCTCGAGGTTTTATTTAATTTCCTTCAACAATATTTTGTAGGTTTTGGTGTCCGAGGGGCGCGCATCCTTCACTCAGTCAGGCAACTGACAACTCTGACTCAGCCTTCACTTCCTACTTGCACAGAACCTCAAGGTCAGCAGGAGGAGAGAGTTCAGGCCCTTCTCAGGTCTTTATTGATCATACACAGAGTTAAAGAGCCCTCAATATGCAAACAGCCCACATCTACATGTGGCTTTAAGACTTCCAAGAATATGTCAGAGTTTTCAAAACCCCAGTGGATATCTCATTCCCCAGATTTTCTTTTTAAGCATTTGCTTATCCTATTTTTTGCCTCAACTGTTATCCCTATCTCAGGAATCCTGAAAGCTAAACTATTGCCTCTAAATATTTTGACAAATGCCCTAGGAAAAAAAAGACTTTTATTACTGACTTAGCCAGAGTCAAAACATATAAAGACAGCCTTGCAAGTGGGGCGCTCCAGAGAATCAACAAACAAGTCAAACAATAACAATTCTCTAGGAACGGGGCTTTAAAGTGATGCCAACTGCCTTCTGCCCCTCTGATGGCTTCGTGGTACAGGTTTTCATGGCGATTGTGAACTACTGGTTGTAAACACTACCACAGAGCTCAGAAGAGAGGTATGGGAATAAAGCAAGTCAAAACACCACAAAGATTACCATTCTTACTGAGATTCAGCCACAGATTGCTCTTCAGATTGCTGCAAGATTTTCATTAACTTCCAGAGTTCTGAAAAGTCAGTTCTGGCCATTTCTGCCAGTTTTCTCATCGTTTTTATGGAAGAGAGAATTATTGGAAGTCCTTACCCTATACTTTTTACTGAAGTCACTCCAAACATTCTCCTTTTCTAACAAAAATCCAAATTCCTCAATTTAGTTCAAATCTCTTCCCAAATGGTATCTTAGTCAAATGTTCTTTATCCTCCTCATCCTCTTTCAACTATATGAACATTTTGTTCCAACCAAATTGGTTTTCTTCCTATTGCCTGAGTATGTGATGTTCATTCAAGCCTGAGGCCTTTTTTATACCTTTTTTTTCTCATTTGCATGGTCCCTTCCCCTTCCTTCCAACCATCAAAATCCCATCCATCCACTGGGTCCTGCTCACATCCTCCCGCAGTCTCTCTGAGCACTTCTGCCAGCAAAGGTCTCTTTCTTCTTTCTTCTGATGGAACCAAGTCTCTTACATTAATTGTATCAGCAGACTTTATATTGTATACTGTTCTTTTTCATGAGTCACATCTTGTCAAGTTAATGTGACTTTAAATTGCTTAACAATGAGTGCATCTTATGATTCTATCCTTAAATTATGATTGCTCCACAAATGTTCAATAAATTTGAATTCAATCAGACAGGAGACCAGGTTATGTTGAAGTTGGTTCAGAGCTGCCTTCACACTTTCACTCCTCTGCCTGTCCTTTGTTAACGAAAATTTCTTCTTCTGGGCACATGTTGAGTGAATTGGCACTCCTTACTGGCCACAGAACTGCCCCAAATGACTCTTCTCTATGATGAGTCCCAGGGAGCAATAGCATTAGACAGAACCTTGAAAAATATATAAGAAAGAGTGAATTTCCCTCAGTTTTCCAAACAGAGAAACATAGGAAATGGCCAGCCATTTCCTTTAGGTTGATTTTACCAATGTGAGTATAATTTATTAAATCCAGTTCATTTTTTCCTTCTTTTTTATTATGTGTGCCCAGGGATTTGCTAATTATACAGTAAATTCAAACCGATTTTCTTACTTATCCATTCTAATAATAAGGAATATGCATATGTTTGTCTCTGTGTATGTGTATTTAATGCTCTGTGGAGCACCTAGTACATGGCAGTTAAATTAAAGATAATAAATAATCATTATCAATGTCATCAATAATAACATTGAAAAGAAATTCTCATGCCTGAGATACCCTGAGTTTGTAACATTCAAATATCAAAAAGTTTAACATGGAAAAGAGAACAATTATAAGGCAATAATAAAGTGAGCTACAGTATAGTAACTCATAGTAACAGAATATTATACATTTTAAATTACTATAGTCATATTATTATATTGCTACAACTAAAAATTCCCTCCCTGAAGTTCATATTTTAAAATTCTAATTCCTAACCTGATAACATCTGTGGGTGGGGGCACTTTGGGAGGCGATTAGGTCGGGAGGAGGCAACCTTCATAAATGGGATTAGTGCCCTTATTTGAGAGACTTCAGGGACTTCTGGTCAAGATGGTGGCATAGGCAGACATGGTTTGCCTCCTCACACAACCACATTAAAATTACAACTAAAATATAGAATAACTATCACTCAGAATGATCAGAAATTGAGTTGAATGGAAGTCTGACAACTACAGAATTAAAGAAACCACATCCATCCAGAGTGGTAGGAAGGGCACAGATTCAGAATGTTCTGGTTCCTCATCCACGTGTCGTGGCTAAAAGTTTGGGAGGGATATCTCAGGACAAAGGAGTCCCAGACCCACACCAGGCTCCCCAGCCCAGGGTTACAGTGCCAGGAAGATAAGTTCCCACAACTTCTGGCTACAAAAAGCAGAGGGGATTGACTCACTGAAAGAAACTGCTGGAGCCTCAAGCAGTTCCTCCTAAAGAACCCAAACACAAACTCACCTACTCAAACACACTTTCTGAGCTCCAGCACCAAGTTAGCAGCTTGAAAAGCACTCGTGGCATACAAGGAGGAACTGAATTGTCTGGCATCAGGTAAGCAGAGGCCACTTTCCCTTTTCCAAACTGTCTCTGCACTGAGCTGGCAAGCTGCTGCCATAACTGAGACTCCATTAACCTGGCCATCTTGGAGATCCCCAGAGACTCTGCCACATCCAACTTCTGGACCCACCCAAGCAGGTTTTCCATATGAATGGCTGGTCTTGGCTCATACTGCACAACTTCCTAATTCCTCTCAAAAAAGAAATAACTGGCCTCAGTGAGCCCCAGGCTCAACACTAACAGCAGACAGCCTAGACCTGCAGCTAGGCTTTACCTAAGACCTCCAAGCCCAGCACAGGTAGCAGCCATCTCAAATTGCTTTCTAGCTAAGGTAGGGTGGTCCCGGGCAAAACACAGGCTGAGGCTGACCTTGGCTTCCACCACCCAGGAAACCCCAAGGCTAGCACCACCACCCTGCCCCTGCACAGCTGAGCCTCCATGGAGAGTGGAGGTTAGTGGTAAGTGATCACAGCCAATTCTTGCAGCTGACTGGCCTGGGTAAATCCCTCCCATTGATCTGCCAACAACAACCAAGGCTCAACTACAAGAGGAGGGTATACTCAGCCCACACAAAGGGTGTACCTTGAGTGCCCAGCTTGGGTTATAGGGAAGGCTGTGCCACGGGACCCTACAGGACACCTACTACAAGACCACACTACCAAGACACAGAATCAAAGCAGCTCTACCTAATACATACAAACAAACACAGAGAGGCTGCCAAAATAAGGAGACAAAAACACATGGCCCAAATGAAAGAACAGATCAAACTCTAGAAAAAGAGCTAAATGAAATGGGAAAAAAAGCAATCTGTCAGATGCAGAGTCCCAAACACTGTTTATAAGGATGCTCAAGGAACTTGGTCAAAAGCATAAAAAAGATCAAGTCAAAAATGAAGGATTCACTAATTGAAATTTACAGAGACACAACAGTTGAGTGGATAAAGCCAAGAATCAAATCAATGATTTGAAATATAACTAGGCAAAACAAACAAACAAAAAAAAAAATACTCAGAACAACAAGAAGAAAAAAGAATCCAAAAAATGAGGATAGTATAAGCAGCTTCTGGAACAACTTCAAGATGTCCAACAGTCACATCTCAGGGGTGCCAGAAGGAAAAGGGAAAAGGAAAAAGTTGGAAACCTATTTAAAAAATAATGAAAGAAAACTTCCCAATTTGATGAAAGAAATAGACATGCAAGTTCAGAAAGCACAGAGAGTCCCAAACAAGATGTATACAAAGAGGCCCACTCCAAGACACATCATAATTAAAATGCCAAGGATTAAAGATAAACAGAGAATCTTAAAAGCAGCAAGAGAAACACAATTACCTACAGGGGAGTTCCCATAAGACTGTCAGCCAATTTCTCAAAAGAAATATTGTAGACTACAAAAGATTGGCAAGAAACATTCAAAGTTGTGAAAAGCAGGGACCTATAGCCAAACCTACTTACCCAGCAAAGCTGTCATTTAGAATCGAAGGGCAGATAAAGAGCCTCCTAGACAATAAAAACTAAAGGAGTTCATCATCACCAAATCATTATACACAAAATGTTAAAGGGACTTATTTAAGAAAAAGAAGATCAAAACTATGAACAATAAAATGGCAATAAATACATATCTATCAACAACTGAATCTAAAAACCAATCCAAGTAAATAAGAAGAACAGAGACAGAATCATGGATAGTGAGTATTTTGATGGTTGTCAGATGGGAGGGGGATGTGGAGAAATGGGTGAAGAGATGAGGGGATTAAGAAGTACAAATAGTACAGAATAGCAGTGGGAATGTAAAGTACAATGTAGGAGATGGAGCAGCCAAAGAATTTATATGCATGACCCAGGGACAGGAACAATAGTGGGGGCGATTGCCTGAGGGAAAGGGGGGTGCTCAGTGGAGGGTAGTAAAGGGAGAAAAATCAGGACAACTATAATAGCAGTTGATCAGTTGATCAGGACGACTGCTGTTACAGTTGTCCTAATCAATAAAAGGTTATCTTTTTAAAAAGAGACTCTAGAGATTCTTTGTCCCTTCTGCCACGTGACAACACAGCAAAAAAGACAACTGTCTATGAATCCAGAAATGGGCTCCTACCAAACATTAAACTGCTAGCACCTTGATCTTGGAGTTCCCAGGCTTCTGAATTGTGATAAAAAAAATTGTATTTATAAGCCTCCCAGAATTGGATATTTTGTTATAGTAGTCCAAATGGACTAAGACATATATAAGGTCTGTCCAGGAGTTAACCAGTCATGTAATATGAAAAATAGAGACATTTATTGAAGAAGTTACAATATACAGGAAACACTGTACATAAGACCATGATACCTCAGTCCCTTTCAAAGAAGGTACCTTGGGACCTCACATAGTTCTCCCAATTGTCATCAGCTCCCCTGTCCTATTTTCCTAAATCTCATCAATGGTCTGAAATCTCTTCCCTTTTAAAGGTGCTTTTAGTTTTGGGAAAAACCAGAAGTCACAGGGTACCAAATCGAGACTGAAGAGTGGGCTGAGTCACCTGAGTGATCTGATGTTTCACCAAAAAATCTGCATGAGACATGATGTAAGAGTAGGCACCTTGTTGTGTGAAATCTGCCAATCACCAGCTGCCCATAACTGTGGCCTTCTGAATCTTCCGAAGAGTTTCCATCAAGGAATGTTCAAGCTTAATGCAAAATTTGATGCATATTCATTGCTCTACTCACTCAGTTTGAATGTGAAGGCCACAAAGTACACATGCTCACTCAATGGCTTCTACTGCCCCCCACTGTCTAGTACAGTGAAGTCCTCATTGTTCGCACATGTGCATTCCAGTCCAGTCTCCCTGACCGCAATGTTACATTGATGTTGTGCAAACCACTATTGTTATATTAACAAGGGATGGACTTTTTCCAGACTGACTTCATAGGTACATTGTACAAATAGTAATTAATTAAGTCTTGGTTGCTAGTGCACCCCAAAAGTAGGTTATTTTGGTGAGTAAAAGAGATGTTAAAATAATGGATACTTAAGGGTAAATATTAACAGCCTCATAAAATAAAACGATGCTCTACAATAAGCTTATTCAACTTCTTCTTTCCCTGAGGTAGCAAGACTACATCTCCCAGGTCCCTTTTTATTACATTTTTTAAAACTACAACTCAAGTGATTCAGATGAAATAGGACATCAGTGATCTTCAGCCATAGTTCAGGATGGTATTTTCCTTATTTGAGTGATGGTTCAGATAAAACTTATTTTACCCTGAATTATCAAATCATTCATGAGACTGTGTTGTCCTAGATTGGCACCAAGACTTCTTCCTTTCTGCCTTCTGGTTAACTTCTGCCAACCTGCCCTGACTGCTTCTCTGACCTCGTGTGCACCCATTCACCCTGACTCTGGCACTAAATAGACTGGCTTTTGCCTTCATACTTTGGTGTTCCCTCAGCCTTGAAGGCTTCTCCCCCACGTTCCTGCTACCTCCCCATGTCACTGTATCAGTGACTGTATCAGTGAGGGCTCCCCCGACTACTTACTTAAAACAGCAACTACCCACCCCACTCTCAGTACTTCCTATCCCACTTCTCTGATTCGCTTCCTTCCCTACCCCACTCAGCAGTCACCACTGACTGGAACACAACATATCTTCATTTTTATCTGTTTATTGTGTCCTCCCTACAGCTAGAATGTAAGCTACACAAGATTAGGGGTTTGGGTCTCTTTCGTTCACTGCTTTATCCCCAACATCTNCTGTATCAGTGACTGTATCAGTGAGGGCTCCCCCGACTACTTACTTAAAACAGCAACTACCCACCCCACTCTCAGTACTTCCTATCCCACTTCTCTGATTCGCTTCCTTCCCTACCCCACTCAGCAGTCACCACTGACTGGAACACAACATATCTTCATTTTTATCTGTTTATTGTGTCCTCCCTACAGCTAGAATGTAAGCTATACAAGATTAGGGGTTTGGGTCTCTTTCATTCACTGCTTTATCCCCAACATCTTCATAGTGTCTTGCAAAGAGTTGGTGGCTAAGAGAAATTAGAATGAATGAACAAATATATACACTAAAATGACTGTTGGTCTAGTAGAGGAAAGTGTCCAAAACAAGCTCAGATGCCTCCAAGGGCTAGACACATCAAGCGAATTGAGAATAAAACATAGGGAATGGTGAGGGCTGACTGAGGAGGGCATGACAGACACTCCCAGCAATGTGGCAGAAAGGACTGATGTAAGAAGGCACAGCAATACCACGCTCACACACAATTATAAAGCTATATTCAGAGCCAGAATATAAGGGGGAGCTATGGTGGCCCACAAAGCTATAAGAAAATTTATTTTCAATGTAAGTGGTTACCTTGGAATGGTCAGAAGGAAGCTGTCGAAATGAATGGGATCTTCCTGATGAACCTTCTGAAGTGACGTGCATAAATGTGACTGATGTAGATAGATTAGATAAATAGATATACAGATATGTTTATAAAAAAGTTAACATGTTAATCACATCTTTAGATTAATTAAATATTTATTAATTTCAAGTCAGCTGACGTTTAAGTATTTTTTAATCTCCCTGGTCCAAATTTTCCACCCCCTAGCAGCCAAAATTTAAAGGCATATGTGCAAAAATGTATGTATCCTCCTGAAACGGTACAAAAAATTAAGTAGAATTTAGAGAAAGTGTCAGGAAAGAGCTTGTTTTTCGCGGGCAGGATCAAAGCCATCTTCCCAGGAGGAAGCGGTTTTGGAGTCCAGCCGTGTAGGATGGCTGAGATAAAGATGAGCCAAATAGGGCAAGTAAAGTGATCGCGTGCCAAGTGGAGGAACCCACACGAACAAGGGAGAAGGTGGGCCTGCTGGGGGAAGGCTGAGACCAAGACACCTGGGAATGAGGCAAGCAATCATGTTCCAAGGAGAAGGCACTGCAAGAATTGAAGAGCAAAGGAAAAGCTAGGAGAGAACAGCCAGGATGGAGAGCACAGAGCATGAAAAGGAACAGCAAGCCCCAAAAGGTCTCTGTCTGGGTGGAAATGTGGCGGCTGTGGCAGGATGCAGTGGCTGGGGTGGGGTGAAGAGGCTGCCATGGCAAATCGCCTGCTGCTAACTGGAAAAGTCTTAGCAGCAGTGGCCAGAGCCACCAGACAAAGCCAACTTCCCCCTGCTCAAATCGCTTGACATGCAGAAGAGAAAACAAGTATACCCAGTTCTTCTAAATACACTCTTACATTCATATCTGAACATGTATGCAGAGAGGGAAAATTCTCAGGGGCCTGAGATAAAGCGAGAGAGAGTAGCCAGTGAGAAAAGCAAGCCCCACAGCTATCAGCAGCCCAGATGCCAGATACCAATCTCAGAGTCAGAGCGTTATTTTTCAGAGCCTCACATTTAAGTGGCAAAAGGTGAAATCTGGGGACTACACCAGATAGGAAATTGAACCAGAGTTCCCTTATGAAGTTACACTCCCAAAGGGCCACACCCAATAGAAAAAAAGCTAAATAATAAAACAGTCTTTCCTGCAGAGGCATGCAACTGGGAATTTGTGACCACGGGGCAGCCTTCACGCTTTTTTGTGGTCAAAGGAATCAGAAACTGAGAACTTAAACTTGACCCAAGATGAAAGTGCCCCTAGGTGTCTGGCAGAAGTGTCCAGCAAACCAGCCTCAAGGAATCCCTCCAGGTTCCCAATACCATGAACTCACAATTAAGTGTATAAAACTCATGAGGGGGAAAGGCACCATGAACAAGAATCAACAGAAACTACAATCAACAGAGCCAAGCCGAAAAAGACTTCAGATATTGAAATTCTCAAATATAAAATATATTAAGTACTTAAATATGCTCAAGGAAATTAAAGAATTGAAACAATCTGGGTTAAAATTGCAGGTTGAATATAGACATCTAATTCTGTTCCCTTCCAAAATCCAAATCATACTGCAGACCCCTTAATAATATAAGGAATGAGCAGCTCCACCTAATTCTGAAACTGGAGGCTGAGAGTTGAGAAGGGGAAGAGAAGCTGCAAAATAGAGCATTGTGTAAAACCTGTTTGAAAATCAATTAGTTCCTAGAACTCTACCTCCTACTCATATCACTGGGTAACTACTCTTCGCCAGCCCTAACAAAGGTATCCAAGTTAATTCTATGTGTGAGACAAGGAGTTTCTTTACTAGGAGATGGTAAATACAGCTGAGGACCTGGGTACTGTACCAAAGGTGTATACATTACCTACCATATCTATGTAATACTGAGGCCTGAGGCCTCCTTCCACCAGCTCACAGTGCCACTCCCCAGAAACACTGGCGGCCAGACTTTTATCTAACAGATAAGTGATTTGTAGGTGTTTGCAGGAGAAACCTAACCCAGAACAAAGATCTAAAGAAAATGACATCAGGGCTTCCACAGCAAATGATGTGACCACATTACCCCTTGGGTGAAGCTTAGTCAACTAGCTTCCCATTCTCTACATGCTCAGGACATCTAATCCATTTTTCAGCCTCTTACTATAAATCATAAGCAAGCCACCAAAGACTATCAGATACCAAAGAAATATTTTTAAAAAGGAAAAAAAAAGAAAGGGAAATAAACAAAAATAATTCATAGGAAATGACTCTGAAGGAAAAAAATTTAAAGCTATAATTAATATCCTTTACAGAAATAAGAGAATCTATTGACTCCATGAAGGAGAAGGAGGTTTTAATAAAAAATTGAAAGCCTTTTCAGAAGAATTTTGCAAAACACCATGTAATGGAGGAATTAGAGTTAATAACTAATTAGACTACCCTTAGATTAAAATTTTTTCCTCAAAAACTTTTTAAATTTTATGGATTCTTAAAACACAAGATAAAGACACTGACTCATCTCCATCCCACAGACAGGGAATGGTAAGGTCTGGGGAAGACTGGAAAGACGACAGAGTAACTAGAGGTCCTGATGTGCCTCAGACAGTTCCCTGTGAATTATGCAGACACCCTGCCGATGGGGCGCCCCAGTGCTAACAGCGATGAGCATGACGGAGCCTACCCAGAATTTCAGCCACTGTGCCTTCATCGAGGACTGAAGCTCTCTTCCGCTTGATGGATGCTGACTTTGTAATTACATGTCTGTCATAATGGTGTCTTTTATAAATCATTAACCAAACAGTGAAAATCATAGTCTCAAATTATAAAAACTCAAAACAGATCCACAAACTCAAAACAAGTAGCCTCAAAAGAATTCGTCTTCATCTCAGGAAGAACAAAAACAGCATTTTGCCTCTATACCACATACAGGTAGAAGCCCAAAGGGGAACAGGAAGGGAAAAAGCAAGAGGAAGTGAAGGAATAGACTATTTTATAGCAGTTTGGCAGTTCTCATTCATTATCTTAGAAGAACCAACTTTGATTCCATGCTCAAAATAACCCTGGACAGTAGACACAAAATAGTTTATTATTATTCTCAGTTACAGATGGAAAGCTGAGATTCAGAGACTTGGTGACTTTCCCAAAATCAAACAGCTGATATGCTCGAAAGCTAAAACTCACCACAAACCCACCACCAATTCTGATTCTGGACATCATGTGCCAACTAAAATCTGCTATCACTTTCACAAGTTAAAAAAAATAAGTGAAAATTTCGCAGACCTAACTTCTATTAAGTCACTGGCAAGACTATTCAAAGTCCTTTCCAATGAGGCTACTAGCATTTTAAGTTATGGATTCCTAGGCAAATCGATAGAACTCTGTGTAATCAGTTTCTCTCTTCAGCAGTTGTTATAAAAATATTAGCTAACATCCTTTTAAAACATGAATGTCATTATGCAAATAGAAGAATATTTGTACAGTGTTTGTCAATTAAATTCATTAAATAGATGTTTACAACCTAGTTCAATGTCATAGGGATGATTCTGGAATTTGGGTGCCATTCCACTTGGTCATCAAAGGCTTTTAGATTGTTCTCTTCTACCAGATAGATTTTTCATTCTGTCCTAGGGGGCCTGCTCACTTTCCCTCAGGGGTAGGACTGTTCTGAAAATAAACTCTAAGTTTAACTGATATCGTAGGATGTGCACCTTGGAAGAGAAGGGATTTTCCTTGGGCAAGCACAACAAACTTGCCCCCTCACTGTGTCCATGCTGGAGTTGCTTACACAATTCCTTGTGTCAGTACCTGTCTGAAAATCGTAACCCTGTTCCTATATGTAATGCCACCAAGACCCCCTGGAACACAATAGAAAAAGAGATACTGTTACCTTTTGAAGAGGCTGTAGAGTAGAATGCCAACAACATGGAAAGAATTCATCTTGTGCCTTCCTCAAGGAATTAGCTTAACAGGTAGTCCTAATAATTATCAGGTTCTATAGCCAGTCCTGGTATCATTCTGAGCAATTTCCAAAGTCAGCACTTACTCCTCAATTATGACACAGAATGGCGTTTCTCTCTTGCAGTGCATTCTCATTGCTGTTTTTACCTCCTGGTCAGCCATGGCAGTCTTCTCACCCCCACCCCTTTTTCTAGACGGTCATAATCTACCCTGCATTTCACCTACTCACCAATAAGTGCTTGGTGCAGGATATGGATACATGGCACCAGCATGATCCTAAATGTAAAGATAAATTGAAAGAGACTGTCATCTTGAGATTAAGTTGTTAAATGGGATCATTGTTCCTGGCTATGGGGGAAAGCTGCCTACAGATGGAAAAAAATGAGCCAATACAAATGTATCAGTCCTCTTGGGCTGCTATAACAAAATATTGTGATTGAGTGGCTCTAAGAATAGACATTTATTCCTCTCAGTTCTGGAGCCTGGGAAGTCCAAGATCAAGAAAGAAGCTAGGCCTGCAGGTGACTACCATCTCACTGTGCTCACGTGAATGCACACAAACTAATTCTACAAAGATCAGTTTCTTGTCTTTATTACCCCATTTAACCTTTATTACTTCCTCAGAGGCTTCAACTCCAAATACAACAACACTGAGAGTTAGACTTCAGTATATGAATTTCAGACATGCACATATTCAGTCCATAGCAACCCATAAAATCAGATCCTAACAGAGATGAGAGACACCTGCACAGATTTTCTATGTCCATGCCAGGCGACAACACTAAAAGTTTTTCAGCTAATCTTTCAGGCTGTGTGCCAGTGTGGTGTTTTTCTCAGCTATCTGAGTGGGATCCTTCATTGTATACCCAAGCTCTATTTAGTTGGGTTTCTGTTGACAACAGTCCCTATAGTTAAAACTCTTAGCACCAATTCCCCCATCTGAGATGGGAAAACCGAGCTTCTCTAGCTTCTTCTTCCTCTGCTAAAGCAACAATTGAAGGAGTTTGGATGATTTTGACTCATACACCCAAACTCAAATCCCGTACCTACTTTTTGTGATGTTGGTAAGTTATTCAGTGTCTCTGAATCTCGACTCCCTCACCTCAATAATAAAAATAACAGTATCTCCCTCACAGAGATGGTGTGGGGCAAAATGAGAGAATGTATGTGAGGAGCCCACCCCTGTGACCCTCACCTAGAAATCACTCAAGACAACGCTGCTTGCTCCTTGCACAAAGAGGAGATTCTGCCTGCTCTGATGCCCGCGCCTCATGATGGGAAAGAGCCAGCAGCGCTCTGGCCGACTTGCCTGCACCTAAAACTCTTTCCGTGGGAAATCCCAGGCCTCCGAGTGCTCACAGGGTTCGTGAGAGGAGGCCAGGCAGGCCTCCGAACAAAAGCATTTTTCTTTCTCCTGCTGAAGAATGCTGGGGCTCCACAGAGAACCTTTCACCCCAGCCTCTGTAAGCTGGGTCTAAATTCAATTACTGTGAAATTAACTAAGCATTAGACAAAGAACCCCAACCTGGTAGTCGTCACTGCTAATTAACGGGTTCCCACTCGCTGCTGCTGCTGCCTGCCTGCCTGCCTGCCTTTCCGAAGCGGCCTGACAAGGAGAGCTGTCAAGCACTTGCCTGCGGGATGGGCTTGAGCTGCCGTGACTTGATTTGAACTGACAAGGCACAGCACGCTAATATCAGAGCCCTCTTTAGACAACTCACATGACACTGGAAAAGAACTCAGAATGGGCAAGACTGTGGATACATGCTCTGGTCCAGACATAGAACCAGGACATTGTGGAGTGGGGACGGCAGATCAAAAAAGACAGTGATGGCCCAAAAGAAACTGTGGTACAGAGTGGGTGGTCAGGTGGTGTATGGATTATAATTCAGCATGATGCCATCATCATCTTGATAAATTTATGATTTATCAGCAAATATTGCAGCAACTCAGTAAACATTGGTTGGAAGAGTAAATAAATTTTTAAAATAGGAAGAAATACCCTTTCATTTCCATGTCTCATTTTTTAAAGATTTTATTCATTTTAGAGAAAAGGGAAGGGAAGGAGAAAGAAAGGGAAAGAAACACAAGTATGAGAAAGAAACATTGATCAGCTGCCTCTCTTACCTGTCATGACTGGGAACTGAACCTGCAACCTCTCACTTTGCTGGATGACACCCAACCAACTGAGCCACACCAGTCAGGGCTCTCTCGTGTTTTTTAAAAAAGAATTTCTGTAATTCTCTCTCTTCTCTTCCAAGAAACCAATTTGCTTAAAACTTAATGTGAAAGGTATTTCTTGCCAAACTCTGATCATACCAGCCCTAGGCTCCCCAGTCCTTATCTGATAAACATAGAAGGGCCATATTTAAATAGATTATATGAGCCTGTCTCAGTTTGTCAGATACACCAAGACAGTGGCCACAACCACAAATTTTACTAAGTACTGTGGCCACTTACAACAGGGGACACAGGCAAAGAGGTAAAGGCCTAGTTGGAGCAAGTTCTACGCAGGGGTTTTGCTCATTCAGCCTTTAAGAAATTTCACTTATCATTTGGGTCCACCCTGTCCAAGATAACTATCTTTAACTAAAACACATAGAGTCCTTTTAATTTGAGCTTCCTAGAGACACAAAGGATTTGTTAAGAAGAATTAAACTCAAACTAACAAAGGAACTCTGAATGGGTTGTTAAATAGTACAGAAACTACAAATACTTAGGAAACTACTGTAGGGATGTGTTAAGCAGTAAACCCTCAACAAAATGGTCATGCACTGATCATGGGAAGGATTCTGGAATTCTCCCAGACTCATAAGAGAACAAATTCCAGGCAGTTACTTGCTTTAGCATCTTGTCCCCGCCCATCATCACTCATTTCTCAAAAGAACAAAATAATAACCTCCTAACAGTTATACCAGTATTGTTCTAGAGAATGTCCCCAAGGCTATGGGTTTTCACTTCAGGGAGAGTTAACTGTTCAACTCTTTCATGTCCTCCGCTACAGTGAGAACTCAAGCTGAACAAAAACTTTCTGACCAGGGTGGTGATGGTGCAAAGCCACCACCATGGGGACCACCATCATAAATGAGGACCATGAGAAGTGGGTAGGCTCACATTTCCCTCTCCTTGCTTTCCTTCCCACCCAAGCACAAGATCAAACACTTCATTAACTGCTAATGACTAAACATACTGCGTGAGCAAAGGGCAACCTATGGTGCCATTTCTATAATTAGTTTGCAAGTCTGAAGTGATATTCCATGACAGCCAGGGAGTGTACAAGACATCAAGGGCTTGGCTTTCTGAAACTAGCTGAAGCAGCAGGCAGGAAACACCCACAGTACTAAAGACTCCAGCAGCTGTGTGCAAATTCCTCTTGACTCTGGAAGTGAGTGCAGGCCTGCCCTGCTAGCTAGCTCTCCAAATTTAACATATCCATGCTAGTCTCTAAGCAGATGTCCCCTGTGACAATGTCATCTGAGAGACAGGAGGACATGAATGGCTGGCTCCCCAGGTTCTCAGACTTGAGCCTCTGCCTTCTCAAACAGTGGCCCAGACATCAGGTGTCTTGAAACTGCCTTGCAGCCCAGATGTGTTTCTTTTGACCCACGGTATTTTTTGATCACCAATGTGTAAGTATCAGATTTCACTACATCTCCTACATTTAATGACAAACCCAGCATCACTTGAAAAGTCAGAGGTTTTATAACACTTGTCCTATAGCCCTCCCTGGCCACCACAGCTACCTCCTACAGGAACATGGACTATCCATGTCACCACAGTCTCCAGTTCCCCCTTATTGCCTCATACTACACTGATTTCCCCATTCACATGGCTTACCAGCCTCCAGCAGGCATTGAGTTTATGGCCCATGACTAATAAATAACTTTCTCTGCACCAAAATTACTGAAAGGAAGATCAAAATATAGGTTTCCAGGGATGAAAAAGAATTGCAGAGCAGCTATGCTAAGAGCCTCACCACCATCTCCTTGTCATTGATGGGGCCATCTTTTCTACCCATAATACTCATACCTAGCTCAGTGGGTACTTAAGAAAATTAAATAACATTTGTATATGTAAACTACTCACTTAAGCAACTACCATATAAACAGATGCTGAATGAATATGAGTTCCCTTCTCCTTCCTAGGCCTAGGCACCAAATACTCCAGGAGTTTTTTTTTAGCTTTGCCTCTTTAGCCACCAAGAAGACGAATGAATCAACTTCTGAAAACAGTGGCCAGCTCCGCTCTCCATTTCATTATGTTCTCATTCTTTGGCCCTGAGTTCCTTCTTCTCCCACACTCTGCTGCTGCTTCTTTTTCCCCAGCTGCTTTCAACACAGGACACTCTCTACTCCCCTCTGCTATTACACAAACCAGGGATTACAAATTCAAATGCCTTCAGGGTTCAAATAAGTCATGTAAATATGTGAAACTGCTGATTGTAAGACAACAGTAAGACAGCAAGTCTATAGTCAACTGGAGTGGCTCCAGCCTATAGTCATTCACATGCGATTAAAAAAAAATCCTAAATTGGCTGGTGTAGCTCAGTGGATTGAGCACAGGCTGGGAACCAAAGGGTCGCTGGTTCGATTCCCAGTCAAGGCACATGCCTGGGTTGCAGGCCAGATCCCCAGTAGGGGGCATGTGAGAGGCAACTACACACTGATGTTTCTCTCCTTCTTTCTCCTTCCCTTCCCTTCTCTCTTAAAGTAAATAAATAAAATCTTTTTTAAAAATCCTAATCTGAGAAAACCACATAGTCTGTTGCCAGGTTAGACCACTGGTCAGCAGTTTGCAAAGCATGTTTTATACATTCAAAAGTAAAACTCTTGGTTTTAGTCCAGAGTCTAGGCCAGTTGATCAAGCTTTTTGATTTTTGTGCATCCTGATCTGTAAGCTCTATTTAGCACAAACCTTCTTGTACGTGCGTCTATTGGTTTATAAATTACATTCACTTATCACTGCAAGAATGACCTTTGAATATCGAAAACAAATACAAGGAAACCAAATGGCATGAACACAGAGGTACCTTTCATATTTCCCTCTCAGGACTGAAAAGTGCTCCCCCGCCCCAGACCAGCTGCTAGAGCTTCCTTGTCCAAGGTCACACCTGTTCCCAAGGGAAGCCTGCATCCATGACTGTCCACTTACAGGAATATGAAGGGCTGACACCCCTCAGCAACTCAAGATAACTTAGTCTTTCCCAACTGCAAGGCTGCACCAAAGCCCAATTCTCCCTGCTGTCCTTTCGATCCCTTTTCCTTCACTTCCTCTCCAGGAGTTAGATGTGACAGCACTCCCTGACACATCCCCTGTGTTTAAACCCAATCACAAAATCTACTTCTTGCAACTAGATGGCATAAATAGAAGTTCTGATATTTTCTCCTCCCATCACAGTGAGTTCTCTAACAAGCACCTTGGGTTACTCTCATCCCACTGGAGAACAATGATCTAAGCCAGTGCTACCCAGCAGAAGGTTCTAAAATGATGAAAATGTCCAATATGGTAGCCACTAGCCATACATGGCTATTGACCACTCAAACACGATTAGTGCAACTGAAAAGATAACTTTTTAAAAGTATTTAATTTTAACTTAAATAGCCACATGTGAGTAGGAGCAACCAGTACAATTATGAGGTATTCTTGTACCAGGTGGACACACGAATTGAAGGGCCCCGACCCATTATTATTTCTCTTTTCATTTTGAGACAGTAAATGTGCAGCAACGAATAAATATATGTGCAAGGAGCCATTTAATTCAACCACTACACATTTTTAAATCACTTCATCCTCACGTCAGATGAAATATTCAGCAGCACCCCAGACCGCTCCTTTGAGCTGGAGGCGTCAACTGTCTCCGTGAGTTGGGCAGGGCGGGTGCTCAAGGGGCAGGAACCAGGCCTGCCGTCTGCTTCCATTTGATGGGTTCGGTTCTGATGGTAAGTGAACATCCCCCAATCAAACAGTCAGTTCTCTCCCCATAAACACTAGGCCTTTGCTTAAGACATCTGACCAAGAGCCAGCAGCTCCCGCTGTGGAAAAAATGCTGCTAATACATACCAGCAAAGCTGCCCAGGAGTTTGCTCATCAGCAACAGTGTGATAATTTGGTGGGTTGCTGGGGACACATTTGGAAGCAAGGGGTGACCCCTGTACCTCTGGAATGCAAATCAAATTGCTTCATGACAAGAAAGATGTACCTAAGTAAGATGCTCCTGAAGAAAACTGTTCCACTTCTGGGAGAGACACTCCCTTATCGGCCTCTCCACAACCCCTCCCCTCCCCTGCCGTTTGAAATAATTTCCCGGGAAGTGATTATCAAAAGCAGGTGGGAGCTACACTCAGACCGGGGAGAGAATGGATCCCACTGTGCCCTGGGAGCCAGGAGAGTGGTGTGCAGTGCTAATGCATTATCTGCTCCCCTGGAGGAAGGTTAAAGTTTGGGCTTGAATCACTAGTGAAAATGAGGTTGGTGGCCTGGTTGTCACCCCTGGTGGACATTTATCCACAGTATAGATGCCTCGCCCAGCTGGTAGTCTCAGCTCATCAAAGTATAAAGACAAGAGGAAAAGGGGGGGTTAGAGACCCAGAGTGCTTTAGACGCGGAACACTGGTTTGCTTTGCCTTAAAATGGCAATTAAGCTATGCATGAGTAAAAAATCCCTCTTCTAGGAAATTAGCTAACCACAAACTTGGCACTTTCCTTTCTCAAAAAGGCTTTGCCCCTGATATGTCTATTCAGGATGTCCCTTAGTCTGTAACGCTCTCCCTGTATTCCCCTTGGGCCAACTCCTACATGTGAAAGAAAATCCAGCCACTCTAATGCTTTCATCAACAAACAGTCCTTGTGTGCCTGCTATGTGTCAGGCCATGTTTCATCCAACAAACACTTCTTGGCCATGGTCATGATGAAGAGAGACAGAGTCCCTGCCTTCATGGAGATGATAATCTGCCAGGAAACAAGGACATTAAGCCAAAAAGCCTGGTGAAGGAGGAAAGTAGGAAGCAATGAAACAAGCCACAGAATAAACTTGAGTGAGTCCAGGGCTCTGAAAAAGCTTGTTTAGGTAAGAGATTTTTAAGCAGATGCTCACTCAGCCCCATGTCCCCTTATTTGAGGGTCAGGATCCTAAGCAAACCTTTCTCATAACACTGTTGTATCAGATCTTCCGGTGCTGTGGTTATTGACTGCCTTCTTCTGCATTGTAACGATTTGCATGTGCAATTCATACAGCTGTCCAGGCATTCAATTTCCACATTTTAGGATTGCACTTTCCATTTTCTCTTAGGAATAGTGTTTTGACTTTCTTCAGCCAATAAAATGGGCAAAAATGGCATGTGGCAGAAGCTTAAAAATCAGTGTGCAATTGACGGTGATCCTTTTTGTAATCACAGATATCCTGTAAAGGTCACATGTTGAAATGAAGCTTCTGAGGGCCTGGGAGCCTCTTGATTCCCAGAGCTCCCTGGGCAAAATCTGAAACTAGACCCTATACACAGAAACAAGGAAAAACCAAAGAAAGACACAGAGCACTCCAGGTCAGTAGGTAGCAGGTTTCATAAGCAAGGGCACTTACATATGAGGCTTGTCTTACAAAGCTGTAAAGTAAATATATCTCTGTATCAGCCTGCCAGAATGTTTTTCCCCCTTCAGAATCTTAAAAGTTTATATAGAAGCCTGGACTGGATTCAGTAACATCCAGATGGTCTCAACAACACCTTACTCTCTCAAGGCTGTGACCTTGAAGCAGCTGCTAGAAGGTGAATAGTGGGCAGATTGTATATTTCGAGGACAGGGGAGGGGTGAAGAGCCTCCAAATGCCCAGGTCCAGCTTCAGAGTCAACTGACAATCCCATCTTCTGTATAACCTCCTCCACCAGAGCCCCTTTGACTTTACTTGGATGAGCAGTATGAACACAAAATAAAGGTTGGTTGCATTAAACCACAGAGTTGGAGGGTGTTTACAGCTCCATAACCTAGTCTAGTTGAGTATTACAATATTAGTTCCTCACTGGACTATGTGCTCCTCAAAGACAAGAGTTGCTTATGTATCTTTGTATCTCCAGTGCCTAGCACACGGTTAACACTCAGTAAATATTTACCAAATAAGTGTGCTTAGAATTTTTTAATCAACCTAATGGAAACTCAGTGTAGATGTTGTTTTAAAAAATGAAGAAATAATCAGAAAATTGGTCACTGCAGAGAGCCAAGTCGGAAAATACGCACTGTGGAATCAACAGAAGCAACAGCATCAAACATGACATAGATCATGCAGCATATAACTCGATATTCTATAATGTTTATCAAGATAACACAGTTATTTGCTTAAAATGCTGACTAGCAATGAATACAAAGAAGCGCAAAGTGAAAAAAGTTTCATAATGTCCTGGATCGCATCCACTGTTTTTGTAATTGCATCTGTATTGAACTGACACTAGGGGGAATTAGCTTCATTTCCTCAAACCCAAGAGAAAGAATCAGTAATTAGGGGAAAAGAACCAATTTCCCAAGGGTTTTAAATTTGGAATCTACTCAATTACTTCTCCTTGAAAAACTATATCCATTTTTTGAAAGCAGTTTTCAAGTTCCTGAGTCATCCTATTTATAATACTATCTTCAATTACTTTTTTTGTTGTATCTTTCATGGAATACATTTCCAATTTCCTGCTTAATTCCCTGTATACAACCATGGGTATCCAAGGCTAGACATTTTAGAGTCGGAACACACATAAAGTAATAAGGCAGTACTACATTTCCCCATATAATTAAGGGACAAATATCTGTTCCCCATTGCACCTTGCGCTACCCATTAATTTGGTAATAGATCCTTTGCTGAGAGAATAAAAGCATAATCTGCCATAAATTTAGAAAGGTATGTCCTTTTCTAATCTATCTCTATGAAAAGAAGTCATTAATGATGTTACCCTTTAGTACAGTTTCAATTTACATGTCACTGAGGAACATGAACCACTGTGACTTCTAATTAAAAGGTTATTATTCAAGCCAATGTTAAAGGTAGGCTAATTGGTATAACAAATCAACCTACACATGTGATGTTCAAAATAAAAGAAGTTTATTTCTTGCTCACTTAATAGTCCTGGATGGGTGTTCAGGCATTTTCGGAATACAGTCAGCACTCCTCCATCTGGTCATTCCCAGGTTCTCCTCACCATCCCATTGGCCTTTATCCTAATCCACACCCAACCAGTGGGAGGACAGGGCATGGAATAGCCCAAGTGGAGGATTTTATGACACAGGCTTGGAAGTAACACACAGCCCTTCCACCAACACTGTTGTTGGAACTCAGTCATATCTAATGCAAGGGAGGCTGTCCAACAGAGACAACAGATTTGGGGAACATCTAACAATCTTAACTACAATTCAACTTTGGGTTAAGGAAAGACAGAAATACAAATGAATTGGGCTTTGTTGTTCACTTGGTTGGTATAATCTAGCTACGTCATCAGTGCTGGATAGTGTCATGTACCACCTCCCATAATACATCACTGGGAGGTAGCTAGCACAATGCAGTACTTAATGCAGTCCTCCTGTTTGTCCGCCAGCTCTCAGAGTCTGGTCTACAGACATCTAGGGGATCTCCTGAGACCCTTTCAGGAGGACTGAGAGGTTAAGAATATTTTATAATAATAATAAAAAATTGTGTTTTTACTAATTATGTTGGCTTTCACATTGATGGTGTAAAATTAGTAGTGGAAAAAATGGTTGGCATTTTAGCATAAATTAAGGCATGTATTATGGGAAAAATTGGGGATAAATGGGGGAACAGAGTAGATTCACTTAAGAATCCTTGATGAAACTGTAAAAATTATTATTGTTAGTAAATCTCAGCTCTTAAGTATACATTTTTTAATATTCTCCTTGACAAAATGGAAAATATACTAGGCACACAGTAGAAGCACTTCATGTATGATGGTTGTCTCAAAGAAAAACACATGTGCAATTGTTTGAATTGTACCAGCCAATTTTTTCATAAAATAACATTTCTTAGTTTAAAAAATGACTGACAGTCATATCATGGTTATTCACACTTGGGTACTGGCAGACACTTTATTGAAAATGAATGAAGTGAGCCTGTCACTTCAAATGAAACAAAGGACAATATTTATTGCCAACAATAAAATCTGAGCTTTGAGAAGTGAAAATCTGAATTTTGAAGAATATGTATACACTACTATGAGCTTTACATCTTCCCAATACCTAAAGACTCATGATAAAATTGGTGATGATACTAATGGAAATGATTTTTTAATATGGTAAACTGTCAATATTTGGAAGATCTACATAACTCAGATAATCAAGGGAACAATGCATAATGCTCCAAATTATGCATGGGAAAAAGATCTAGTCAAAGTGAAAGACAAATGAATAGATTTTAATGTGAGTGAATAATAAAATTTCATTAATATGATTTCAGATTCACAGAACAACTAACTTTAAAGAAACTATCATTTTTCAGGTTTTGGTATAGTATCCAAAAATAATAGCCACAATTATATGAAAATTCCATTAAAATATTTCCCCCTCTCCCAGCCACAGCTGACCTTTAAAGAATGCAGAGATTAGGGATGCCAACCCATTACAGTCAAAAAGCCTCTTATAACTTGATTCCCCTCCAAAACGCCAGTCATCCCTTCGTATCCTCACAGGAATCATTCCAGGACCCACTACAAATACCAAAATCAACAGATGCTCAAGTCCCTTATACAAAATGATGTAAAAAACTGCACCCCATACATTCTGCAGGAGGCTTACTTTTCTTCACATATTTCAACAACAGCAATGTGTAACAACAGACTGGGTACAGGAGCAGATAGGAACACCGAGCCATAATCTGTTAAGTAAGACATGAAGGAGATTTGCCACTCTTCTCAATTTATTTTTATTTTAGAAAATAAATGTATACTTCATATAGTTTATTTTATATATTAACATTTGATGAATATGTTGTTTTATTAACTGAAATTACCTTTAATTTCTCAGTTTTATTTTCTAATGTGGTTAATATTACCAACAAAATTCTTTGGAATCCTAGTCCAACTCTATCACTTTGTTGATGAAGAATTCTTGACATAAATAGGTCATTAATTCAGCAAATACTGAGGATCTATCATATTTTAGAACCTGTCGGAATACAAAGTTGAATAAAACATAGTTTTTGCCATTAAATGACTTGTCCAAGTTCATGCGCCAACTTTTATTCACGGATACACAATCACACGGTAATTATATAAATGTCTGCGACACAGCTCAGAATGGAGACAACTAGAGAAAGTTAAAGAATATTTAAGTTGATTCTAAAAACCTGCTTTAAGACATGGCTCAGTTGTTTACATACCACAGCCTTAGTTTCCCCAATCCATAGAATGGAAATAGTACCTATGTCACAGAGCTGATGTGGAAATCAGGTAGCAATTGTGAAACTCTAAAGTGAAATACAAATTTTGCCCTGGCTGGTGTAGCTCAGTGGATTGAGTGCAGGCCTTCGAACCACACAATTGCCGTTCCGATTCCCAGTCAGGGCACATGCCTGGGTTGCAGGCCAGTTCCCAGCAGGGGACTCACGAGAGGCAACCATGCATTGATATTTCTCTCCTTCCCTTCCCTTTTAAAAATAAAAAAATAAATAAAGTGAAATGCAAATTTAACTGTTATTAATCAGTGTTCTTTTTGAGAAACTCAGCAAGTTACTGATACCATTATGAAATGCAAAACCTGTAAATTCTGAAACAAAGGCAACTCCAAGGCTTTCAGATAAAGACTGTGGACCATTTACCTTAAGTCAAATTATGACGGGACCCGGGCAGACCCAGCACTTTTTCTTCAGATCAGCAGGAAGCCACAGGCCAGCACACTCAGCCAGCCTGGAACCTACCTAATGATATGGTTTGCATGACATCATGAGTGATTGCTAAAATTCAGATACATTATATCTACAACCATCCCATGATCTAGAAGATTCTGAACCTCCAATAAAAGAAGCACTCTTCAATTACCTTGAAATGACCAGTTCTCCAGGACTCCCAATGGCTCATGGTAATAATAATCAGTTTCTCATCTAAGTTATCACAAGTTATCTGTTTAAAACTTGTTTTTTTAATCCTCACCTGAGAAAACATGCTTATAGATTTTCAAGAGAGGGGAAGGGAGTGAGCAGGAGAGAAAGAGACAAAGAGAGGGAAAGAAACATCAATGTGAGAAACATCAATTGGTTGCCTCTTGCTCAAGCCCCAACTTGGACCAAACCCGCAACCCAGGCATGTGCCCTGACTGGGAATCAGACCCAGGACCTTTTAGTTTATGGGATGATGCTCCAATCAAGCCACTGGCCAGCTAAAATTTGTCTTAATAATTTGAGAAATATCTTCATAAGTCTCATCAGTTCATGCTTTTTATCTAATTTGAAAAATCAACAGTATTTATAAGTATATAATAAGTATGTACAAAGCACCTCCGCAATGTGAGGCAATTTGCTAGGCAATGAGGATGGACAATAAACATGGTTCTTACTCTCTCAGATCTGGTAGTCTGGCAGTAAAAATAGGCAATAAGAAAATAATACAACATGTAATGACATAAGATAACAGGTACATTCATGTTCTAGAAGAATATCTCATCAAAAAATTAAAGATAGAACTGGCTCTTTAATAGAACTGGCTCTTTAAAGATAGAACTGGCTCTCTTGACCCAGCAATACCAATTCTGGGAATATATCCTAAGAACCCCAAAAGAGCAATTCAAAAGAACATATTCACCCCTATGTTCATAGCAGCATTACTTACAATAGCCAAGATCTGAAAACACCCCAAGTACCCATCATTAGAGGAGTGTATAAAAAAACGGTGGTACATTAACACAATAGAATCCTACGCAGCCATAAAAAGAAGAAAATCTTGCCTTTTGCAACAGCATGGATATACCTGGAGATTATTATGCTAAGTGAAATAAGCCAGTCAGAAAAAGACAAACACCTTATGGTCTCACTTATACGTGAAATCTCGTAAATAAAATAAACTGACAAACAACAGAGAAACTGACAACTGTCAGAGGGGAGGAGGGAGGAAGGGACTGGATGAAAGGATGTGAAGGGATGAGCCACAGAATGTTTATGCACAGCCCATAGACAGAGACCACAGTGTGGTAATGGCCCCAGGGAAAGGGCTGGGGGACTGGGTGCAGGCGGGCAAAGGAGGGGATATGGGGACATCTGTAATAGTGTCAACAATAAAAATAAATAGGTAAAATAAAAATAAAAGCAACCAACAAGTCCTGTGTAAAGTGGAGAGAGTCATCACGGGGAGGGTCCTGCAAGAAGAGGACTTTCAGCCCTGACCAGTGTGGCTCAATTGGATGAACAGTGTCCTGCAAAGCAAAAGGTTGGTGGTTCAATTCTCAGTCAGGAAATAGGCCTGGGTTGCAGGTTCAGTCCCTCTTTGGGCATGTACAAGAAGCAACTAATAGTTGTTTCTTCCTCTCATTGCTGTTTCTCTCCCTCTTTCTCCCTCCCTCCCTCTCTATAAATAAATAAATACATACATACATACATACATACATACATAAAATCTAGAAGAAGAGGAGGAGGAGGAGGAGGAGGAAGACTTTCAGCCAAGACCCAAAGGATGAGTGTGGATCAGTCAGGGGATGAGAAAAGGGAACAGTCTTTTAGGCAGAGGGCACAGCTCTTCATATTTTTTCTCCCCCCAGCTATGAACTAAAACTCTTCTCCCATTCAGAAAAAAATTTCCAAGAGACAGTTTTCCATCGTTTTCCTTGGCCTTTCATGTGTATTTCACATTCCCTCTTTCGTGAAACCCTGCCTCCCCTCATCTTCTGTGATACCAACAACACACTACTTGTCCTCTCATACTCTGATTTGTGTTTTCTATAATTTCATCCTCTCCTTCTCCATTAAATCCTGACTTTGCTCAAGGTTCCGTCCCATGTGCCTCTTCTCCATACTGTGCTCTCTCCTGAAATAATTGCATCACAGCTTCAACTATTGCACAGATACAACTATTGCATCACAACTTCTCCAAGAGGTCTTACAAGTATATGGCCTTCCCCTCTGAGCTTCCAAATGGTGGCCCTTACTGCCCATTTGATCTCTTTTCTAGAACAGCTCAGAGGCTCCTCAGACTCTGTCCGATACCAAAGTGATCTTTTTCCGCAGTGATCTTCTTCTTCTTCAGGGACACTATCACCATCCAGTTACCCAACCCACAGTTGAGAGTCTTCTTTGACATGCTCTTCTTTTTCCACACTTCCTATCTAATTCACCACCAAGTGCTATCAACTTATGTCCCCCATGTCTAACACAGGGCCAAGTTCAATGAACACATGTTTTTGAATGAGTTAATATAACATGTACAACTGTTCAGAGAAAATGGTGCATGCTTGAGAGGCTGGAAAGAGTTTGGTAAGGCTGCAGCCTCCAGGCCAGAGAGGGGACTGTGAAGGAAGAAGGTGGACAGAGTCCAGCTTGGAGAGAATGATGAGTGGCAGAGCAAATAGTCACAACAAATGGTGAAATCAAAAGTCCCAGCAGTGGGCTTGACAGGGGAGTGACATGATCAAATTTGTATCGCGTTGGTGTCTGTACAAAAACTACAAGGAAAGCATCTATAGAGACAGAGAGAGGACATCAGCTCTTCAGTAATCTGGGAGGTGAACGGCTAGCTGGGAAATACAGATTGACAATGATAACAGGAGGACTAGAGAAAACTGAATTGATTTGAGAAACAGAAAATGATGAGAACTCAACAAGACTACAATGCCTCTTCTCTTCCAAATGATTCCACAATCACCTACCAATTTCAAAACCCTGGACTCTTTTGGCCCCAGAGACTCCAATTCACTGAAAAGAGCCAGACTCTCTCTTACAAGCTTGTATTCCCTTTGACCACGTGGGTCTTTGTAGATCCTGCTCCCTGATAGCAAACACAGAAGAAAGATTCAGGCAGCTCTGCTAGCTCCCTGCCACATGCTAACATCTGTCGTAATCATTGTATTAACAATCACAGTTTTTAAAAGTCCTGTTAATTTTTTAATTGTCTATAGCATTCTTCAAATATCTGAACTCATTCTAATAGTACTCCTAAGGGTTTGTGTCATTACATTTACATATTTGATTGAAAATATCAACCTTTTCAATTCACCCCTGATTAAATCCCCCCTTTTATCTGTTAACATTGTTTCTCATACCAGAGCTCATCAGAGAGCCCCCTTCTTTCAGTCTTGAACCCCTGATTTAGCATGAGATTGCGCCAGACATTTTCTAGCCACTGCAGACGAAATTACAAATAATACATGGCTCCTAACCTCAATGAATCATAACCTAGCGGAAAAGATAGAAATATAAGGAGACACATTTAAATGTTACTCAATAGGTATACTAAAGATATATAAACAAAGGTTTTAGAAGCCCCAAAACTTTTCTGGGGATGTTGGGGATGTTTCCTGTACAGGGTGATTTCCATCTGAATCTTAAAGAGTGAGTAAAGTTTAACATGCAAAGAACTTGTGAAAGGCATAGAAGTAAGAGGGAACCATTCATGTAAATTTAGGGGATATTACAATAATATGGTATGATTAGATTTGCTCATTTAGTAAAATAACTCTAGTAGTCACATTGATTTCCTCAGCTGCATTTCAGTTGTCTTCCTCATCAGTATCATTAAGAATTACACTGTGAATTTCTCTCTGTAGTACTTCCCCTACTGGTGAAGAACTAGTAGAAACATCAGACACACTGTATCCTAGACTTATTTCACTACACCAACCAGACTGACTTCTGAGTTGATGAATCTATATACAGGCTCTGGATTGAGTCCGTAAATCCGGCAACCAGTCTTAAAGAAGACAGCTCCTCATTGCTGAAAACGACTGCTCATCAATTCCTGAAATTACTTCAAAAGACACTTTGCTCACCAATGCCTGTCACTTCAGGAGACACTCAAAAGAGGCAAACATACTAACGTGAATCATGTATCCCCAGGTGTGATATATACCACAAGGGAAAAAGTGATCTTTTTTTTTATTACTACTTAATTGCAAGAAAAATCATCTGTGTCTCTCCTTGGCCTTCCCTCTAAAAGAAAAAAGAAAAACCCCTTTGGTCACCAACTGCTGATCTAAAATGTAACTGTGACTTCTGCCTTTAGTAGGAATCTGGGCCTTCCCACTTTGGCTAATTGAGCATCCGTGTCTTGATCCTGAGCAGCCATGAACTTCGAGAGTCCCACTCTGCATTTTGTCAGCACTTTTCCACATTCCAATACCTCTGCTGTGGGAAAAATACCTCACTTCTAGCAACACTGGTTCTCTCTTTCAACACAGGGTGGACTCTTAAGTCCCCCATCCCGAGCATCAGAAACCAAGGATCTGGTAAAGAACACAGTGAGAAAACACTCCTTAATGAGACCACAGCTCATCAGCGACCATCTCCCGGGAAACCCACAAATATGCACCTACCCAATCATGATTCTCATTAGCTCTGATGAAAAAACAATAACTAAGATAGGAGAAGGGTCAAGGTTCACTTTCTGCCTCTGCCAGCAAAAGACATTTTTTAAAACTTAAAACGGTCCCTGTTGATACTGCCACTCCCAGATTACAGCTGGCAGTACCAGGCGCACCGTGGAACCAGCAGAAAATCACCAGGCTTGCTCCCCGTCTGGTTCCCTGGGAACAGTGTGATACCTGTCAGCCTGCATCTTTGCGGGAGGAGCAGAGCTGCTCGGGGGCTGCAGCTACACACCGCCTGACAGCACCTTCTCCAAAGGCTCAGCATTATTACCATCTGCCCTTCTGCTGCCGTGGAATTAACTTGTTCTGACTGTGTGACAGTTCTGACGACTACACAGTTTAAGACAAGGAGCAGGGTCACATGCTGCTACATGCATGGGCTGTCACTAACTGTGCCACTAAAACCAGACAAAACCTTGTCAGGGGAGATAAACTCCTCTGGTGACAGAGGTAAGTGACTCAAGTCATGGCCTGCTCATGAGGGTTTTCTTCAGTCTAGGGCAGTATCAGCTGACAAAAGGACTTGTTCCAGGGAGACACAATCAACGCAGGCAAGAGGAAGGAGGCAGAGAGGCAAAAAGAGAAAAACATAGCGGGACTAAGGTGAGGACGCTGAAGGAGACAGGCTGTTAGGAGGTGGCAAAAGAGGGCAGTGTCCCCACTTTTGAAAATCAGTGATACAAACGCCCAAACCACACCTATTTATTTTACAGTCATAAAACCACCAGCAAGAAACTAAAGCAACCAACCTTGATTTCATTACGTATGGATTCCGTTGCATACTTGGCACTGTGCAAGATATTATACAGGCTACAGAAACATAACTGTGACCTCTAACTTTCGTGATTATATAACTTAGCTGCTAAGACCCACTTTCACAAAACTATAGGGTGTAGTAAACATAACCCTCTTTGCACAGGCCTATATGCCCTACAGGAATCTAGGAACCTAGACTGAGCCCCAGAGAGAGACACTAAAGAAGAGAGTCACAGCAGGGAGAAATCGCAGGGAAGTCACTCTGTAGCTCCTCACACACTCAGTGAGCTGCCGCAGGTCATGGTTCTAGCTCCGTCTTCCCCCATTATCTGCACAGAATATTTTCCAAGACCCCCCAGTGGGTGTCTAAAACCAAAGATAGTACCAAACCCCATACATACTATGTTATTTTTTTCATTTATAAATTAGTCACAGTAAGAAATTAGCAATAGCTAATAATTAGAACAATTATCAAATATAATAATATTCTGTCATGGAAGTCATGCGAATGTGCTTTTTCTCTCAAAGCATCTTATTGTACTGTACTCACCCTTCTTTCTCTCATAGTCATATGAGGTGATAAAATGCCCGTGTGACAAAATGAAGTGACGTGAATCACAGTGTAGGCACTGTGATGTAGCATTAGGCTAATACTGACCTGACAGTATTTCAGGATTATCTGCTTCAGGTGATCCTGGAGCATTGAACTCTTATGATGTCCATGGTTTGGGATCCTTGAGAGTTGAATTGTTTATTCCCGAATTTCCCATTTATTATTTTCACACTGCAGTTGGCTGAGGGTTACGGAAATCACAGAAAGTGAAATTGCAGATAAAAGGAGACTACTACGTTCTTTCCTCTCTTTTTGGCTGTGCCTGAGGAAAGACTCTCCCAGTTCCAGGCTGAGGACCAGTTTGCAGCCTCTTCATGTCATCACAGTGGCGAGCTACCCACTCACTCCTTGGGAGTGATCACATTCAGGGAGCCTGACACCTTTGTGGAGCCCTAGACTTACTTGTCTGTCTCCTCCATCCCCTACCCAACCCAAACACATGCAAGTTAAGTGATAGGAATAACCTGAGTATCCATCCCATGGTTGCCCACACTAAACAGATGGATATATTTACAACTGAGGCTTCTATTAGCTGTGGGAACTTAGTCAACTTATTCACAGATTATATATTTGAGGATTCACCTACTCACTAACATGTATTGGTAACTCCAAAATCAGTGCTCGTGGCGCTTTCATGGTCATTCACAGATAGTCAAAGAGTGGAGAAAATGTTGACTTGCCCAATGCACACACTCCCAGCTGAGGATGAACAAGATGACATTCTGCCTTCTTGTTTCAGCTCTCATACTATAAACAAGTGTCCTTTCACAGTCTGTTTAGTGTCAAGTCTTTTATGTTTTTGTGCTATTTTTCTAATGATTTCATCTTTTAAAATGGCCCCAAGCACAGTGCTAAAGTGCTTTCTAGTGTCCTTAAGGACAAAAATGTTGTAATGTACCTTATAGAGAAAACACATATGTTAACTGACCTTCGTTCAGGCATGGTGCCATTGGTCATGAGTTCAATGTTAATGAATCAACAATACATAATAAATAAGGTGTCCTTAAACAGAAACCCACACAAAACAAATGAACTGATCAAGTAACAAAAGTGTTGTGAACCAGAGACTTACAGGAACCTAACCCTGTGTTTCCCTCAGGAGTAATAGTTCAGTATTTGCCAACTCAGCATTCACAGTAACTTCACAGAATGTCACTAACAAGAATAATGAGAATACATATATCCTTTTCTCCTTTCCACACCCATCCTTGGAGATAAGGAGGTAATAGAAGGTCCATTAAACACTTTTTTTAAAAGGCACAAACTTGATCTGAATACTGAATGGTCTTAGAGTACAAAGGATCTTGGGAGAGGGGAGAGGTAGATGGGCAATGAGAATAGACATGATCTGTTCAATGAAAAGTGAGGGGTATCACCTGACCAGAGCATGGGATAGTACTGGGACTTACAGAACCCCAGGAAGTATAAATATCCCACTCAGTATTATTCATAAGTCATTTAGGGTGACTGAATAGATTACATCCATTCTCCTTTCTCTCAAATCTCCTCTAATAAGCTTAAGTACTTGTATTACACCTGTCCACAATTAGCAAGATAGGCGTGGACTCACCAAATCTGGGATAAGTTTCCAAACCCAGAATGTGATGACACATCAAAAACATCAACGTTCTTTTATTTAGTCAACCTCTCAGCTAACTCATGCAAGAAGAACAAAAAGACTCAATGTGTCTCTATCTGGACATCATGTCTTCTTCACTGTCATTTCCTACCCTGAATATACCCTTCTCTTAAGAACTCTAAATAAAATTCTTTTTTAGGGAAGTTTTTAGGATCATTTTTTTAGGGACAGTAAGAAAGCTTGGAAGCCATCTGTTTTGATTCCCTTTTAAAATGGGAACTCAGAAGCTCTGGGAGTTAATGTGACAGACTGGGGGCCACAGATGGAGGGGTCACAGCCTATTTCTTCCAATGCCCCCAGTGAAGTAGATTTTTCATATCTATAGTAATCATGCAGATTTTCCAGATGTTTGATTTTGAAGATGTTTTGTTCCATATTGTTCTAAGAGTACTTGTGCCTGTTAGTCTCTGGGCTTTTTATCTATTTATACAAAATAGCTTAGTATCTGCAATGACCTTTTGGTTGAGCTCCCTGACTCAATTCTTAACCTTCTAATCCATCCTACATTCTTTTGCCAGACATTTTTGCATGAAATGTCATGTTAATCATTCCAGCTCCTTCTCAAAATCCTAGTGATTCAGAAGAAAGCAAGAGCTAGGAAGTGCCATCTGGGACAGGGCCCTATTCCTTCATTGATGGCCTAGGGTGATGGCCCATGATCTAGTGTCACAAGACACAAATCAACCTGTAAAATGTTAGTAACCTAAGCCCTGGCTGGTGTAGCTCAGTGGATTGAGCGCGGGCCTGCGAACCACACAATCGCGGTTCCCGATTCCCAGTCAGGGCACATGCCTGTGTTGCGGGCCAGTTCCCAGTGGGGGACTCACGAGAGGCAGCCATACATTGATATTTCTCTCCCTCTCTCCTCCCCTTCCCCTCTAAAGATAAATGAATCAAATCTATTGAATAAAAAAAAAGTTATTAACCTAGTGTGACCAAAAAGCCACATGTGTTACAGGGAGGTTGGCCTGGTGCTTTAGTTTGCCTGGTATGTCTCATTTTGAGTCTGTTATCACTGCTAATAGCACCCCCTGCCTCTCCAACATGCCCTAGCTTAGATAATAAATGTTATGATGGCCCTAATTATGAGCATCACAGTGCCACATGCCCTCCCCCAACATAATGATTCTTTTTACCAAAAGCTATAGATGCCACAAGGAGCCCCTCAGTGCAGCTCATCACACTGGTTCTAATCTCATCTTCCACCCAGCATCACAGCATAAGCATGAGACTGAGGAAGAACAGCACTGGGATTAGTGGGACACACAGACACAAACTTCACCCTCTATCCCAAGGTTGTGCCCTATATTTTCCCTGTACGCCCTTGTGGTTTTCCATCCAAAAACACAGGAGGATTCAGGCTTTTCTAGACACCTTGATGTCTGTCTGCCTCCTACATGCTGGGCATCACTAGGTCAGCACCTAAGGACTGTTGAAAGTAATAGCCAGGGCATAGGTGGCAGCTCCCCTCTGACACATACGGAAAGGAAATTGCAGGTTGGAAATGATAACCGTGCTGAATCCTGGTACCTTTACTCTAATAAAAAAGAATTTTAAAATATAGTCAAATGACCTCTATTTTGAAAATATTTGGAAAATAAACATTCATAACCCTATCATCATACAGCTCTGTGCAGTCCCTTCCAATCTTTGTCATGTATATATTTTCACAGTCTGCACTATAATATACAGATAATTTTGTGTCATGCTTTGATCAAAACCACTTTTCCACATTGTTACATAGAGTTACCAATTATAATTGCAGGCACTTCACAATATTTTTGGAACTGCTATATTATAATTTAAGAATTTTTCTGGTTTTAATATTTCATTAAGCACTGAGAATAATAAACTCAAAAAATAAAAAGAAATGTTTTTACTAAGTAAAAAAATGTCGGATTCTTTTTGAAGACCAAATTTGAATTCTTGAGATATATTACAATACTCTGGACACTTCTTCACATATCAGTCACAAACTTGAAAATAAAGAAAATGGGGAAGGAAGGGAAAGAAGACAAGAAAAGAAAGAAAAGGAGAGGAGGGCGGGAGAAGAAAAGAGTAGGGAGAAGAGGGGGAAGAATGACATAATTACAAGGATAAATTGAGGGTCTTACTTCTGTTCTGACATTTGCTTCATGTAAATGAGTCAACGATGGAAATATCATACCAATTCATTTGAACACATGTCAAATCTCTCCATGAATTATAATAAATGTCAGCATCATTCTAATATTTAAAAACAAAAGCTATCCATAATTCAGACATGACCCTTTCCCTATTGTCTACTCCATCATGTAAAATATCCATTGCCTGGCCTTTCAGGCCCTCTATACTCCAGCTCACAGATGAAATCTATTTTTCTTCATACAAAAACCTCAGCTCCAGTCAGGACTGCTTACTGGGAAACACAGAGAGGCTGTGTCTTCAGTCATGGAGGAATAGCTTGTATCAGAATAAATCTTCTACAACTAAGAATTGTATCTCTGGACAAACTCTTAAAAATTAAACTTTTTGAAGGCACTGGAAAGCAACTAGAGGAATGCATAAATGGCAGGGTAGTAAACTCATGAAAAAGGGAATTGAGCTGGGTGAGAGCATCACTTCTATAGTTTTTCTCTTGAGAGAACTCTCCAGTGCAAGGGATGCTAGAACGCTAGAATTCAAGCAGAACTGCAGCTGGTTGGTGTGGAGTGGCTGTGAACACAGTTCAGTGCCTCCAGGGTTGCTGGAAATTAAGAATGGAAATCCAAAAGGTGAAGGAACCAAAGGAAGGAAACTTAAAATCTGATATATAAACTCCCCTCAAACCCCTGGCTGATTTTTATAGGGCATTAGCATAAGAAGACTGCAAGGAACCCCCCCAGAAAGCAAAGGCTCAGAAAGCTAAGAGAAATGAGCAGAATTATTTGGCACAGCCCACTGTGGAGTAAGAAGACTTGGAAACACTCAAACGTCCAAGATAAAGGGTTTGGGTAAACATCTTTGGCTTTCCATTCACACCCCAGAAGAACACATCCTAGAATTAAAGTGTACATCTCTGAAGTAAAGGGTTCCCCCTATCAATGCAAATGGCACAACCAAACATAGCCATCTTAATGAAACCAAGCTTCCACAAATTCAAAGGGATCGGCCAGTAACTTCATTGCCTGCAAGAACAAAAATCAATACTCTTCAATGAAAAGCTTAAAAAATCCAGAAATATTATAACGAATCACTCATAATGTCCAGTGTACAGTAAATAAATAGACATGCAAAGAGACAGGAAAATGTGACCCACCATCAAGAGGAAAGACAGTCAATAAAAATTAATCCCAAAATGACTGGAAGACTGGAGTTAGCAGACAAGGACTTCAAAGCAGCTATTTTAAGTACATTCAAAGACTTAAAGGAAAAACTTTTTCAAATTATTATAACAGATAAGGTATATCAACAGAGAAACATAAAAATAATTAAAAGCCAAAGGGAAACACTACAACTAAAAGGTAAATAGTTGAAATTTTAAAATTCACTAAGAGGACTTAACAACAGATTGGAGACTACAGAAGAAAGAGTCAGTACACTTTAAATCATAATCAACAGACTATATAACATAAAAAACAGAGAGAATAAAGATTTAAAAATAAAATAAAGTAAATGGATACTCAGTGGCCTATGAGGCAACGTTAAGCTCTCTCATCCAGAGAAGTAGTGCTCCAAAGAACAAGAACGCGTAGAATAAAATACACTTTAAGCAATAATTATTATTTTATAATTTCCAAAATACGATGAAAAATATTAACTTACTATTCCAAGAGCTCATTGCATCCCAAGAGAAGTAAATGTTTTAAAGAGAAAAGAAAATCACATCTGGAAACATTGCAGTTCAGCTGTTGAACACCAAAGGTAGAAAGAAAATCACACAGCAGTCAGAGGGGGAGAAAAGATGCATAAAGAGAAAAAAATGAGGACTGAGTTCTCATCAGTAACCACAGAGATCAGAAAATAATAGAATGGCATTTTTAACTGCAGAAAAAAAGGGGTGAGGGCCTATCAGCCTAGAATTCTATATCAAGTGAAAAAATTCTTCATGACATTTCATGGCTCTTCAGGATACCAAAAACATGAGAAAGACGTTCACCACCAGAAATAATAAATTATGTATAAGAAATGGTAAAGGAAATTTGGGGGCTTCAGAGAAATAAAGAAAATGGAAACTCAAATCTATAGGAATAAATAAAGAGCACCAAGAATGATAAATATGAGAATAATTATAAATGATTAATTATTCTTCTCTTAATTTTCTGGTGGAAGTGTTAAGTAGCCACTTATGAAGATGTTTTGACAGCTTCACATGAAGTTAAATACCCACCTGATCTATAAACCTGCAATCCCATATTTGGGTGTTTACTCAAGAGTAATGTAACTGCATGTCCACCAAAACACTTGTTAAGAATGCTTATTCTTCATTAACTCATAATAGCTAAAAACTGCAAGTAATCCAAATGTTTCCCAAGAAGAAACTAAACCAATTATTATACATTCAAACAACAGAATACTGTTCAACATTAAAAAAAAGAATGAATTACTGGCCAACAGCATGAATAAGTCTCAAAAAACATAATGAGTGAAGGAAGCTAGATTCAAAAACATACGTACTGTATAATCCCCTTCATATAATTTCCAGGACTAGAAAAACTAGTCTATGGAAGTGGAAGTCAGAAAACTTCCAAACAACAAGAAACTCTCCATTAGGAAAACTAGAAACTCATCTGTACTTCAGTTGAGTATCTAATTCTCTCTCTCAGTTCCCAGAATTCAGCTCCATCCCACTACCAAGAGATCAGAAAGCTTTCCCAAAGGAGACTATCCATTCACCAGAGATTTATGCCATGATATTCAAACATTAAAGGGGGAAATGAAATTACAGTAAAGGTTTACAATTGAATTCAACTAGGAGGGAGACAGATAAGCTATTCTCAAGTTTAAGGAAAAAGAAATATCAGTTCATTGATCAACACTATGATGATAATTAATGCCCAATTTTAGTCATCTCTACATCATGCATAATGCTCAAGTTGAAGGATATGCTTTATTGCATGACCAACTTATCCCCTCCTCTCTATTTAGACATCATTTTGAAAAAAATAATTATACTTCTTTTTGTATTCAAAGCTTTGGGTACTCTTGTTGACTGAAACCCTTGAAATGTGCACTGATTACAGTGCCAATGTAATGTACATTAGCAGAGAGCTCAGGTATCGCACAATAACCTTAAATCAGAGAGAGCTATAAGAGGCTAGTTAATGAGGACAAAGTAATGCTGAAAGTACTAGCCTTTTATTCTGAACTCAAGAATGCATTAGAAAATATGTTTTAAGAATAGGTCATAGAGAATGTAAATGCAAAGTAGGAGAAAGAAAAAAGGAAAAACCTCTACTGGGCAGGGGGAGGAAAAAAGGGAGAGAGAGAGAGGCCATACCTTCCAAGGGTATGCATCATTTAGAGTAGAGAGAGTGAAGAGGCTTCAGAACAAAAAGTTCTACTCATTTAGATAGAGTGACAATGGCTTCCGTAATAACCAAGAAGATCCTGCCTGCAATCTCTAAGCAGCAGCATTGAATTTGAGGGCCCATTTATATAAAAATCTTCCAAATTATATTCCTATACCACGCTCTAAGAGGCCAATCCATCCTTTCTACTATCTATTTGATTTCCAGCAACCTACAATAACCTATCTGAAACCTATGATTAAACTTTTAAAAATAGAGTAGTATGGAAAACAAATAAGTGATAAAACAATTTAGAAGGAAAATAAGAGCAAAACATAAGATGGGGCATGGGGAAATGTGAGCCAATGAACTTCAGGTCTTATGATACCAGCTTAATGCTGAAGGTGGAATGCAAATTTGGTTCCGATTTCCTAGCTTCTAAAACAAAGATCAAAATGTGGCCAGTTACAGCAGCATTTCTCCAACTTTTTGGTCTCAGAATCTCTTTACATTTTAAACTTACTGAAGAACTCAAAGAGCTTTTCGTGGGGGGGCTTATATGTTTTATCTATTGACATTTATGTAGCAATTAAAACTGAAAAAAACATTAAAATATTTACAAATTCATTTTAAAATGACAATAAACCTATAATGTAGTAGCAAATACATTTATGAAAAGTTACTATATAGTTTTCAAAAAATGAGATGATTGGCATTTACATTTCCACAAATCTTGTTGACTTCTGGCTTAACAGAAGAAAACTGGAATCTCATATCTGCTTCCAAATCCAGTCTGTTGTGGTATCACCTATGTGCAGCCCGTGGAAAACCCCACTAATACGCTCATGAAGGAGTGAAACCTCAAAGTCAAACCTCAGCACCTTTATATTATCAGAACACAGTTTTCACCTCAGGGACTCCCTGAATAGATCTCAGAGGCCCCATGAACCCCCAAATGACACTTTGAGAAACACAAAGTTACAGGAAACACAGGTCCTATAAGACAAAAGCAAAGATTGTTCAAGAGGTATGTGGTCTTTTGAAGAGCAAGTTCTGAGAATAAACAAAAAATTCTAGCATGTTTCCTTGAGTTATAGAGGGAGTGATATGTAATGTGGTATACAGCACGTTCAACACTCTCCCAATAATAAATGCAGTAGTGAGTGGTATGTGATTAGGCACTCAGAAAGGAAATGTACAGGCATTCCCTATTTCCCATAATTTATAGCTCTGAACAAGATGTGAGTTAATCAAATCAATACTTCCTGTAATTGATGTCAAGTGCATTTTGTAATTATGTTTTGTGGCCTGTGACTTTTATGAGCTTGCTCCATAAAACAATTAACAACTCCATAAAAATATTCCTTTGGACATTGCTTTTTTTTCCACTTAAAATCTTTGGCTTTATCCATGTTGGCAAAAAAAAAGGATACAATACCACTAAACTTCATGATCTTCAATACCTGAATAAGAACATTACTTCTGCTCCCAAACTATTCTATGTTAATATGCTTTTTATTTATAAATCCTTAATAGACAAGGTTGTATAGCAGTTAAGAGAATAACTTTGGATTCAGATGTACCTACATTTGAATCCCAAATCTATCCATTATTTGTTTTATAACCTTGAATGCTTTTTTGACCTCTTTGAGCTTCATATCTTCATATGTAAAATGATTGTAATAGTAGCAGCTATATTGTTAGGTCATTGTGAAAATTATGTAATACAAATAAAAACATCAGCACAATTCTTAGCACTTAAAACTTACTGGAAAATGTTAGTTATCACTAGCTATAATTATTATACACTCTCTCCCTGATATCTCTCCTCTCCCAAGATTATCCCTTGATTCCATGGTCAAGAGCACACAATGAACCCAAAAGGAAGGTAGGGAGTGATAGAAGAATAGAGACCAAGAGAAGGGAAAACCAGAGAAGATACAGAAGCAGAGCTAAGAACTTGAGACAGTGCCAGATCTAGGGGAGACTGGCGCAGGAATCAAGCAGACCATAAGGGCATGTCTGAATGCCTCCAGTCCTTCCATGAAATCACAATTGCCTGTGTTTCTATTTATTGTGAGGTTCTGTATGATCAATAAATTGTACTGATGGATTGCTTGTGCCTAGCACATTACATCTATGTTCCTTTAATGGTGATACTGGTGGACTCCCCAAAACCCCAAGTGACTAACCAGTACTGGTAATATTCATTCCTCTTTTCAGCAATTGGTTTAGTAACAGAAATTCTGGCTTAGGTCCCACAAGACAAAACCAGCTTTGGGAGGAGAGATATGACAGCAAGGATTATTGTTTAGTAAATATCCACTACCCAAACTCTTCCAAGGTGAGTGAAGTTTACTTCACCATCCCATTCATATTAGACTAGGCTATGTAACTTGTTTGGGCCAATGGAATGTTGATACAATAGTATGTCACAGGACTTAATGTTCCTGCACAATATGACTTGGCTCTTGCTCTCAAATGATCCACTATCAGAAGAGACGTCCTTAGTAGCTACTGTCCTTCAGCCCACACCCCTTGATACCTGTGAAGCAGACCTGAGCACTACCCACAGAGGTATTCCCAGAAAGCTCAGCAGACCAAAGCAGATCTGTCCAGCCTAGGACAGACAAACCACATATGAAAAGCATATGAAAATACAGACTTTTTCTATACCACAAACTTTTGGGATACTTTGTTACTCGGCATCATTGTAGCAATAGCTGGCTGGTAGAAATGGTTAGTCAGAGTGTCTGAAAAATATTTTTCTAACTCCTAAAAAAAAGACTTGCCAGAGGAGAATTCTCGATGCAAGAGCTGGAACATGGCAACCATATTGCAACTATGAAGTCATGCTGGCACTCAGTATCATTAATAACATTGAGCCCACTGATGATGGAAGGTCTATTGCTTGATCTCCCTCTGTTACCCAAAAATATTTTTCTAATTTTCTTAATGTTTAGGCCACTCTAAGATGCATTTTCCTACTTGCTACAGGAAACTTCTGATATTTTGTTTTGTTTAAAAACACACACGCACAGTTACCCAATGCAAAAACAGTATAAATATACGCTGCTGGCAAGAAAAACGACACAGATATTTTCTAATCCCTTAGAATTGTATGCCTCCAAAAGGGTTGTCTTGGGGCTTAGTGTCAGACCTGATATACAATTGCCTCACTGGCAAAGAATTTTTGGCATGAACAAATTTCTGAGATGTGTGTTCATAAAGCAACTTTACGTAGTAGATCCAAGTTACTTTGTGTAGTAAGAATTTTAATAGGGCTTAAAACTAAGGCAACTGATGAATTTCTGAGATAATTGAAGAGTGGGGTCTGACCTCATCATTGAACCTCTGTACCCTAATTTCCTTATCTGTTAAATAAGGTCTTTTTTACTGGGATCCCTATCAGCTCAAAAAAACAGCATAACTCTATAAAATTTGTTTCTTGTGGGTTTCTTGCCCTGCCTGTTCCCTGAGGCCTCCAAGTAATACTCAGCAGCCTCATGTGAAATCAGGCCTTCCGTGGGCCTCTAGGCACCCAAGATCTCAGACCAGTTGCATTTGTAACAAACTAGTTTGCCTGAACTTCCATGCAGTCCCCACCAGCTCCTGGTTTCCTTATTCATCCTCTCACCCCCGGCTTCTCTACGTACCTCCTTCACACTCAGTCCTGCTTTCCCATTTACAGTTCTCAAATGTCTCCCTATAGTGCAGAATAATTATATATTTTTTTCTTCTATACTTAGCACAGTTGATCAAAACCAACTCTGTGTGCATTTTTTCCACTTTACCCTCATTCTGGAAATCCTCTGTCCATAGCTATTGGAAGGCAGCACCAGGCTACTACCACTTTAGCTGATGGTCTGCACACAAAATAAAAACTGAACTGTGGGGTCAGCTATCTTTTCTTGCTGTCACCCCTACCACTGCCCAAGCTTTGGAATCTGTGGTAGTATTCTGGGTGAATAAGACATCCCTCTTTCCTATTCTGTTAATCATTGTCACCTGAGCCCAGCTGAGACATGTTGTGTATAACAGTGAAAAGAAACAATCATGTAATCAATTTCCTTCCGTCAAAGCCCAACTATTCAATTTATGAAATCAGCATTGAATTCTCTACCTTAAAATAACATAAGAGATGCATTCATTCAACTAAAAAATGGAAAAACAGTAAAATTACAGCATCCTCTGCCATTGAGAAGCTCCTGCCACCTGGACAAGAAATTGGCTTTGGTACTAGGTTTGGCCTGAAGAAGAACAGAAAGATCCCTGGACATCCCCTCACTGACTGTTCAATCCTGGTGGGGCACCTGAAATGTTATGACTGTATTCTTGGTACCCTGTCTGTTATATAATCTTGTCTTGATTGCTACTTTACAGCATCCTGGACCAATGAAACACAGTGCAGAATCTCCTGATTTTCCTAGTCTACCAGATTCTGTATTGGTAGCGCGAAGCCCATGAGGTCATATAATCCCTCCCATATTTAGAAAGCAATTACTGCTGAGGGTTTCCCAAATCTAGGCACACACCCCTCATGGGCAAGCCAGTGTTCCTGTGCTTTCTATCCACATTTTCTGGGTACCTGTGACTTTTCTATCATTACTTGCAGACACACACACGTTTTCAGTATATCAGAGGGGGTCATAATTATCTGACTAGGACCTATCCCATTTGGGAACTCTAGACCCTTCAAAAAGAGCTGGTTTAACTTATTCCTAAAACTTTTTTGCCTTTTAATAAACTTCTGCCCTTGGTAAGAATCCAGATTCCACCCACCCAGCAAATACATACAGAATCCCTACTCTGCATAAGGCGCTATACTACTATTAGATTCTTCATTGAGACCTTGCAATTAGCCACCAACACATTTGTGCAGGTGTCCTCTCTGTGAGCCAGGGTCAAAAGCAAATGCTTAAATACATAAAGAGCATTCCTGACACTCGTTCTCAGAGCCCATTATTCAATCACTGCTAGTACTCTACAGAAAATTAAATTGAACAGTTAAATCACATTTCTATATCTGGTCACTCACTTCCTAGAACCTCTTGTTCCAAGGATGCAAATGACAATCAGAAGAAATGAAAACACCACCTTGTGCTACAAGTCACTCAATGCTCTTGAACTTCAGAGTCGTTGGAGATGCATTTGCATCCAGAAAGGGAGTATCTTTCGGCCTTCCATCAATCAGTAGAGATCTGTTCCAAAGGTTCGTTACACCTTGGCAGATTTCCCACACAGCAGCCACAATGAGATCTCTGTAAAGTGTCACTTTACAGAGATCATGTCACTTGTCATGTCACTGGTCTCTCCCTGGAAGGAACTCTGTATTTTTTATTTGAAATGATAAGGCCTCCACCCTCTCTAAAACTACCCTTTCCATTTAGACCCTTCCACATCTCTACCACATAATTTCCTATCAATTATCACTTGCTAAAATCATTTTATTAGATTGCATAATTAGGATGGGTAAGCTCCTTGAGGACAGTGGGCATGTCTGCCTCATTCACTGTCATTTGTTCAGTACCTAGCAAAGCTCCTGGTTCATAGTAGGCACTCAATAAATATTTTTCGATGAGCTACTTTATTAACAAAGGAATAAATGGCTGCTCTCCTCAGTATTTTATAAATGCTCTTCTTGAGGGAGACAACATCCTCCGTTCCAAAGATCTCTGTTCGAGCCTCGCAATGGAAAGAGCAAACACTTTCTCAGCCTCCCTCCTGGAACTGGCTGTGTTTGTAATTCCTTTCTATATTTCTAGAAACCAATGAGCTCATTGGATTCACACACAACTTCTTGCACATCAAAGACCTCTGTGAACCACCACAAAAGTGTGGGTAGGCTCTACCCAAATTGCAGTTGAGGCAATAGTTTTCGTTCACTGAGGGTTTTTTCTTCTTTCATACACAAAAGATCCTAAGATCCTTCATCCAAATACAAGCCAAGAATACACCCCACTTTCCTTTTCTCCAGTTATCACAAATATCATGCTGAACTTTGGTGGATTTTTTAAAAATGTTACCAGATTTGAGTTCTCTCCCAGTTCTTACATGATAGTTCAATGTGTGACCAATAACTAAAATTTTGTTAAGTATATTTTATTGATTATGCTATTACAGTTGTCCCAATTTTTCCCCTTTGCCCCCCTGAGCCTGATATACCCTCTCTCACCAGGAATCCCCACTTTAGTTCATGCCCATGGTTTGTGCATATAAGTTTTTTGGCTTCTCCATTTCCTACACTATTCTTAAAGTCTCCCTGTCTATTTTGTGCCTACCAATTATGCTTCTTAATCCCTGTACCTTTCCTCCATCCTCCTCCTTCCCCCTCCTCATTGATCTCCATATCTATGATTCTGTTCCTATTCTAGTTGTTTGCTTAATTTCTTTAGGTATTTGTTTTTTAGATTCGGTTGTAGAGAGTTGTGAGTTTGTTACCTTTTTAATGTTCATGGTTTTGATCTTCTTAGATTCTTAGATAAGTCCCTTTAACATTTCATATAATAATGGTTTGGTGTTGAACTTCTTTAGTTTTCTCTTGTCTGGGAAGCACTCTATCTGCCCTCCCATTCTAAATGAAAACTTTGCTGGATAGAGTAATCTTGGATGTAGGTCCTTGCTTTTCATCACTGAATACTTCTTGCCAGTCCCTTCTTGCCTGCAAAGTTTCTTTTAAGAAATCAGCTAATAGTCTTACAGGAACTCCTTTATAGGTAACTTTCTTTTTTTCTCTTGCTGCTTCTAAGATTCTCTCTTTATCTTTAACTTTTGGCATTTTAGTTATGATGTGTCTTGGTGTAGTCCTCTTTGGGCCCAACTTGTTTGGCATGCTCTGTGTTTCCTGGACTTGTATGTCTATTTTCTTTGCCAAATTAGGGAAGTTTTCTTTTATTATTATTTCAAATAGGATTTCAATTTCTTGCTCTTCCTCTTCTCTTTCTGGAATCCCTATGATTTGGATGTTGGCACTTTTGGAGATGTCCCAGAGTCTTCTTATTCTCTCCTCATTTTTTTTTTTTTTGAATTCTTGTTTCTTCATTCTGTACTGGTTGAGTGTTTATTTATTCCTTCTGTTGCAAATTGTTGATCTGAACTCCAGCTTCCTTCCCTTCACTGTTGGTTCCTTGTGGATTTTTCTTTATTTCATCTAGTGTAGCCTTCATTTGTCCCCTTATGTGTTTGCTGTACTCAATGAGTTCTCTGAGCAACCTTGTCACCAGTGTTTTGAACTCTGCGTCTGATAGGTTGACTATCTCCATTCATTTTGCATAGTTCCTTTTCTGGAGTTTTGATCTGTTCTTTCATTTGGGCCATATTTCTTTGTCTCCTCAATTTGGCAGCCTCCTAGTGTTTGTTACTATGTATTAGGTAGAGCTGTTTTGACTCCCTGTCTTGGTGCACCTGTTACACTAAAAGGTGCAGAGCCTTAGGTATTCACCAGGGTTAGGCAACACACTCTGTGGCTTTGCAGCATTGTGAGAGAGAAGTCAGAGAGTGAACAACACTGCTTGCTTGGCACAGGCCCTATTTCCAGTCACTTCACCCTCTTCCCATATGCAGCCAGCACCCTTCTGGCTGCTCCCCTGGTGGTGGTTCCCAGAGTGGATAGGTTGGCCTATGTTCTAGGACCATGGGGGCTCTTTAAACAAACTCTCCTGAGAGACTGGCCATTTCTTCCACCGCCACAACCCCACTAGTTTTTAAAGCCAGAAGTTATGAGGCTTTATTTTCCTGGTGCTGGAACCCTGGGCTGTGCAGTCTAGCCTGGGGCTGGGATTACTCATTCCCCAGGCGTCCCTCCAGGTTTTTATGTGCCACACGTGAACGTGGGGCTGCCAGTTCCACCAGCTGCTGCCACGGCCATTGCCACTGCCACTGCCTTGCTGCAGCCACCCCACGCCCACTCCACCCCAGCTCTGCCCCTCCTGGATGCACACTCATCCGCATGAGTATTTCACCTTCAAATCCTTAGCTGCAAGACTTCCATACAGTTCGATTTTCTGGCAGTTCTAATTGTTCTTTTGTTTTAAGGCCAGTTGTGATTCTTCTTATGTTGTGCGAGGAGGCAAAGCATATCCACCTATGCCTCCATCTTGGCCAGAAGCCCCCCAATAACTAAGAATTTTAAAACATTTTAAATCTATAAATTCATTAAGCATGACTTGTTATTATGGTTTCATTAAATTTGAAGTCCCAAGAACATATACTTTACTCTTTTCCCAGAAAATATCTTGCCTTAAAGATGTAATCAAAAAGGTGACAAAGAATAAAGTGGAGTGAGGGGTTGTGGCTGCCAACACTATCGCCTCCTTTGACCTGTTTCTCTCACTGTGGGCGCAGCTGAGCGTCATGTTCTTCCAATCAAGAGTGACGGACAGATGGGAACACAGTTGACTCATACAACCAGCAAATGTACAAGCCCTTAGACATCAGCTTGTCCACACCTCTACAATAAACTGGCCTGAAAATTTTTGGCCAGGGAAAAAATATCCACTGGGAATGAGAAGCAACTGCAAAAAGATAGAAGTTCTCTCGCCACTGGCCCTGTCATGGTCCGACCTGGCAGTCTGCTTCATTGCACAGAATTTCAGAGGACTGATAGACTCTCAAGACTTGTTTGGTCTTGTTCCTTTCACTAAAAATCATGGTGAGATCTCAATCCAGCAAATACACAGAGGTACAAATCCAGAATGTCACTGGGGATGGGAAGGCACGAGTATGAAATAATACCTCTGGAACCCGCCACTGAAAAGGAAAAAACACAAGCGGCCGTAGACACAGATCTATGTGCAGATCCGCATCCATCTCTCCTTCCTACTGCCCCAGGATGTTCGATTCTTCACGATGGTCAGCTAGTGGGTGGGGAGCGCTGGTTGAAAATACCAGTGCATCTTGCACTCTGGCATAGGCACAGGCGGTAAGGTTTCAGCTCTTTTTCATAGGCACGGATGGAATATTTCAGAAGGCTACACTGCCTTTGTTATTAAGAAGCTGTACATCATCAGAGGAGGCAGTGAAAGGCCATATTCCCACAGGGTTTCACCCTGCTTTCTACACAATGCCTGAGCAAGCTCGTTTATTTCCATCTTATTTATTTCCCTCTGACACCAAGAACCCCAAAATGTCCAGCTCCAAAGCTAATGCACATTTACAGCCAAGGAGTATTTTCCTTTCACTGAATTAAGAATGAGGAGCGGGGAGGGCTAAAGGAGGTAATTTAAGTTGCTCTATTGTTGGGAGTTAGGGGAGTAATTCTTGCTTATATCAGCAGCTTGCTGAGTCCCATCATCATTCCTACCCCCCTTTATTTTATTTATCTCTTTACGGCCTATCTGATAATGCTATAACCATTTCCTGTTGTATGCTGGCTGAGGAAGCTTTCTCCAGGCCCAAGAGCAAATCAATAAAAGTAAGCCACAGTGATTCATAAAAATAAAATTGTCATCATTATTGTTCAATTATTGCTGTGTCTGTGGAAAGAATCTCAAGAACTGAAGGTTTCTTGGCTAATATTTATAATCTACATTGAATAGTGCTAACGAATGAGTGGGTGTGCATTCGACTGAAACGTGACGGTGTTTGATTTATACCAAGTCCAAGTCTGATTGCTAATGTTAAATCCATTACAGTCTCCCTTAGATCTGCCTTAATGTACTCCCCTGCATATAATAGAGCTTAAACATACCCGTTTACTTAGCTTTTCATTATTGGTTGAATATTTGTCTTTATTACATTATCCCCATGATAAATTTGACTTACGATAGTTTAAAAAACAGCACTCCAGGAAAGCTAGGCTTTTAAGAAGCTACAGAAGAAACTCCAGATTCCCCAGTCTTCTCATAGATAAAAGGGTAGAATATCCACTGAATAATAATTATTTTTAAAAGTTCAAACTGTTAAATCCAAGCATGTCCCAGATCACAAAATCCAGACGCTCAGGGGAAGAAGAACTATTTCCTCCTCCAAGGAAAATAAACAGAAGAATGAAAGCTATCTGCCTAAGCTGTCACCTTTGGAGTGTCTCTGGGGTGGAAAGCTTTTTGTATTTCTTTAAAACACTTCTCCCTGAAGGAATCCATAAAGCACAAGTGTAAATAGGAACAACAGGTTGAAAAGATGTAGGCGTAATCATCAAGAGTCCCCTCTAAGGTCAACCATTTCGCAGGGATTCTGTAACAGACAGCAAGTATGAAATACATTCTGCTGCCTGCACTCCCCTCCTTTAATCTACAAGAGTTTTCCATTCACAGCCCAGGCAGTCCCAGGTGACAGGCGCCAAGTCAATTTGGGGTGTGTTTCTGATGCTTCCCCCCTCCGCGCTTCACTGGCTTTACTTGAAAACTTGGCTTCCTGCTAAATCTGTGTTTGGTGATGTGTGTCTGGATTAGGATGAGGAACAGACTTCCTGTTTAGTTCTCACAATGCTGCTGATACCTCCAGCTTCACTTACAGGAGACTCAAGGCAGAGTTGGGAGATAGGCACAGAGGAGCTACCCTGAGGCTCCGAATAAGATGAGGCAAGATAAATAGGTAAAATAAATAAATCCCACTCAAAGAGCAGCTGAACATTAATTGCAAAGTAATAGGGAGATGATTCTCTAAATGCCTCCATAGTTATTTATTTGCTTCCTACCCAGGGTGTGGACAAGATTGCTCCAATCAACAGGTATGAAGTATATCCATGCTGGGCAGCATAAAAAAATATAAGAGACTATGTAGCTCCTTCCCTCAGAGGGTTTCTGTTTGTTTTGTTTTGTTTTGTTGAGGAAAATAAGAAACACATTTACTAAGTTGAATAGCCAGGGATAAATAAGAAATACAAAACCTCAACTATTGCAATATACTGTGAACACATAGTAAATATTATGTGTGCAATGGGTGGAGATCCGGCAGGCTGGTCCATATAAGCAGCAAGGAGGTAGGAATCCAATACGCTAGTTTTTAGGGACCCAGGAGGACTCAAGGCAAAATGAGGACAGAGAGGTGGGAGTGAGCTGTAACAGTAGAGAGACATGTGCATGGAAGTGACAAAGCAAAACATATTTTGACTTAAACTAGGCAAAATCACAATTTAAAACAAACACACATACATGTACACACAAATGCAATTACCAAAATCCAAGTGTTTATCACACATTTCATTAAACTTGTACATTTAGTACAACTGGGATATTTTGGATTTACATACACAAATCTAATCCTGGCCTGGACCTACAGTCAACTCTATTTTTTGATAGCTTTGGATCCAATGATAAAATGTGTACACTGATTACTGTAAGACAAATGCTCAAGTTAAGGTTTTCAGATTGCAAGAGTGGGGAGATAGATGGATGGATGGATGGATGGATGGATAGATAGATAGATAGATAGATAGATAAAAGGTCACTAGATCCATTTGTTTAGCTTTATGCCATAAGATGCTGTTAAAAATGGAAAAAGAGTAACTTAAGATTTGCAATATACGTTGCCAAGGAGTTGCCACATTATCTGGCAGCTGAAACTCAAAACACACACACTTTCCTCATCATAAAAATTAGCTATAGAACAGAAAGGTCCTTCTTAGAAAAATGTGTAGCAAAAAGGATTTTTTTAAAAACTGAGCACTGCCATTTGAAATAATGCTACTCACCCTCTTTTCCTGGGAGATCAATTTGTAGAATTCCCCCCGTTAATAGGAATGTGCTTACTTTGATCCTGCCCCCATCTCTCATTCAATTTTTTTTATGTCTAATGGTGGCACAGACTTGGAAGTCGACTGACTAGGTTAATGATGCAGCAAGAGTCCAAACAAATACAGAACAAAGTACCCAGAAAACAAGTATGTGTCTTGTATTAGAAATGCACACAGGCAGAAAAGGCAACCAAGGATAATGGTGTGGATTAGAGTCAAAACATTTACCAAGGAGATAGATCCCCCACGTCCAAAGGTCTGAGGGACGTGATGACCCCAGCATTTTCTCCAGTCTCTAAGGTCCTGTGAATCCGACTCCTGGCACAAGAATGGAGAGGGATTCTGAGCAAGATCAGGAAAATAGAGAGAATGAAAAAATAGGGGACTCCTATTTTTTTCCAGGGAAGATGGTAAGCATTTACACACCATCTAACAGGATCTTCACAACAGCCCTATTATTTCCATTTGACTGATGAGTACACTAAGGCTCAGAGAGCTTATTTAATAAACACATGGTTACACAGCTCCTTACACAGCCAAGCCAATATGTAGCCTATGCAGGTATAACCAGGGTTGATATTTACAGTACTTATCAGTCAGTGTGGTGCAGGTACTGGTGAATCCAAGCAGACACAGCAACCAGTTGGAAGAGATGCCACAGGTGAGCCAGCACAGTCACACCTGCAGGAATTGGTACAGGTTTAACTCACAACCAAGGTTCTTCCCATTAAATATCAAAGACAAACCTGAATGCAGTCCTCAACCCCCTGCTCTGTCTCTAAATGAGTATATCCTCACTTACTTAAACATTCAGGTGTGTTTGTGATCATTTCCAGGGCTATCCAAACTTGTGGCATCCCTGGGCCACACTGGAAGAAGAGTTGTCTTGGACCACATATTAAATACACTGCAAAACATAATCACAAAAAAGCCTCATTATGTTTTAAGTAAATTTACAATTTTGTGTTGGGCCGCATTCACAGCCATCCTGGTTGCATGCAGGTAGACAACTATCAATCCACTTAAGTACCTCTTATTTTGGGAGGAGGCAGCTACTCTCTTAATATATGAAAGCATAAAACAATTCCTGTAACATTTTGTCTACACTGTAGTACACAGGACATGCTTCAGTTATCACTGGTAAATAATCAAATCATATTTCATTCTACCCAATGCTAATGCAAAGGTAATCTGAAAAGCACCCAAATAAATGATTTGTTTTAAAATGTACATTATATGCCTTGCAAAAGTGAAATCAGCATTTATCTCAAGTATAAAGTAATAAGAAATCAAGACAAATCTACTGTTACTTTAAACTTATCCCAATTGAATGTGATCTTGCCAATATTACTTATAATCTGAAAATAAATCAACATGGAAAGAACCTACAGAGACTGGCATTTTCAGAGTCAACATTCACCTATAATGTTAGAGATATTGATAGATACCAGCCACATAATAGATAAACTAGACAGATAGGTAGATAGCTATAAAGTAATTTATCATGTGAAGACATCATTGTTATCATCATACCTTTCCAGAAATTATACAGTGAGCTTGCATTCACTATCTAACTCAAATTAATCCTAGGCATGAAAATTCAACGCCTCAGAATGGATGTGGGCATGGAATGTAGCCACGCAAAAATAAATAAATAAACGTTTTCTTTTCAAGAGAAGCCATAGGACATAAGTACTTTGTAGGGAGGAAATGAAAACCTGTCAGAGGCAGCTAAAACCTCTTTCAAAAAAAGTGCATAGCACTTGCAGTCACCCCTGTGTTCTCCGGCAAAATCTGAAAAAGGGATGTTGTTCTTAATCAAGGATTCTAAATTTTCCATGTAATCAACCATATTCTCCAAGCTAAATGGATTCTTAACTGAACAGGCCACAGATAAGTTCTCTAAAAAAGTGAAACGATAAAGAATGTCTCATCCTTCAAGCCAGGCTTTTGTGGCAGGAACAAGGGGGGGTGGTGAGGGGACAGACCTCTGGTCCCCACAACACCTTAGCTACACGTGCTTGGTCAAACCACTTTTTCTATGTCTCAGTTTTCACCTATAAAATGGGAATATTATCTCCTCCCATTAATATCCAGTGATTACCATAAGGAGAGAAAGACCACATGTTTGCCTGTCTCCAGAGGGGATACTCAAAATACCTAGCATCAGGTGGGACTTGGGCACTGAAAATCGGCCCTGTTTATCCTCCACCTCGGGAAGGAGTCAAGATAACTGACAAAAGAAATACAATCCCCCCAACATTATTTTTAATAAGAAACTTAGGGCAAAAAGTATGTACAAGTCAACCGTACAACAAAGAAGAGCAACAAATGTGGGGCGACATTTCTCGGAAGGCCCTAATAAGGGGGGCATTATAAGACACTAAGTTGGTCCTCTACGTAGTAGATCCTCATCCACCTCTATGGCTTCAATTATTACATCTGAAAATGCCCAAATTTCTATCATTATCTTCACACAGTCCCCAGGACCCTGCACACACACCTCCATCTGTTTGATGAGCATGTTGGTAGATGGTTTGGTATGTACAAGTCAATTCATCTTTCCTCGGCAAACTCCCACCCCACAGTTCTCCCTGCACCTTCCGGGTCTCTCAAAGCCCCAGTACGCTCTCCGTCTTGGCAGTCCAGATGACGGACAGAACTTGAGCCCCTGTGCCCTATCACTCACAATGTCTCCAAAACCCATAGATTTCCCAAGAAATGTCTCTTTGCTTTCCTACTGCTGTCACTGATATCTCCTTAACAGCAGTGACTATGTGGTGTCATCTGTGTGGTTGTCACAATACCAACAACTGTAGATAATACACATCTGTTAAACCTGATTCCATAACAGACTTTTCACTTACTGCCCAGAATGAACTCACATTTTGAGTCTTGATGCTTGTACAACTTGGGGAAAGTTCTTTTAAGCATGCAATCTCATGGCTACAAAATTCGATACACTCAGGCCTTGGAAAGAGCCTGTACAAGTGACGAGGCCTGAAGTGTAAGATGCAATAGCTTCACAGGAATGCATACTTCTCTTCTGAAGTACTGATACACCTGCTAATTAAAGCAATGCTTTGTGCAGTCAATGGCATGTGAGAATCAAAACTTCTCTTATCTCTCACTGGGCTTTTATGACAGCCTTCTAAAGTTTTAATCTCATATTGCTCCAAACCCAGCTCCATAATACTGTCAGGCTAACCTCCCTAACTCACAGTTCCTATCGTGTCATGCTCCATTCAAAAATGTCCTATGCCATCCCACCACCTGTGGACCTGACTCCAAGTCCCACAATCTGGCATTCAAACCCCATTACTATTGAAACCTAGGAGGATTATAGTTTTGAAATGTAAGCTACTTTTTTCTTCCCTCCTTCCCTTCCTCCCTCCCTCCCTCCTATGAGTCCAATCAATGTTTATTTCTTCAGAAGAAGATATGACAGATTCAAAGCAGAAAGAGCTTGGTCCTACCTTGAAAAAATTTGAATTCTTGAGGAAATGGAGAGCATCTGGAATATAGTCACAATATTGGGAAGAAAGAGAACTTGAAAAGATCATTTTTCCCCAGCTTTAAGAACTGAGAGGAAAGAGAAGACTTGGGTTCTAAAGACAGGTGTTCCGATTCCTGTTTTCCATGCAGAGACTGCCAAGTTTCTAGAAAGGTTTGCAGGGCCCAAGAGCAGAGACAATCAGCACACTACTTCTCAGTTAAATACTAAAGAAAGTAGGAAATCCCAAAATGTCCCAGTAGACTGAGCCATGAAGTGGCCTCCCTGAGATTCCCATGCCACAGGGAGGTGCAAAAGTAGCAAGAAAACCAAGGCCCTGAACTGAAAGCCTGTGTGGATGGCTGATGGAGACCAAGACAGCCCTTGCAATGGACCCATCACAGCCAACTCTGGGACTTAGCCACAGTTCTGGGCAAAGGCAGGAGGGGGCATTTGGAGGTGAGACAAGCTTTTTGCCTAACGAGAGTAATAAAAATTAAGTTGAACTTAAGAAAAATAAAGAAATGTATGCTGTTTGCACACTTAAGTGTGCATTAAGATTTATAGTCATCCGAGTGCTTATATAGCCCTAAGATTATGGATTAAATCTACTCTGAATTTAAGGCATTAATTCCAGTCAAGTCATTTCAGAACTGGTAAAGGAGAGTGACCACAGGCTCCTCCATGCTTAACCTGCACAGGCCAACAGTTGATTTCCTTTAAAAATATCTATGTTTGGAAATGTGGTCTGGGTTGGTCTCACTTCACTGGGAAAATACACATCAGAGCAGTTTAGTACCTTGCCAGGATGGCTCTGTTTTTTCAAAATTCAGAGATTTGTGGGTCTTTTCCCCCTAAACCACAAATCTAAAGACCCCAAACAACTGATCAACAAACAACTCCACTAAGAAAACAGCAGCCCATTCTAGGTCACACTTGGGTGACAGAGAGTTTACTTTCACTGGACAACCACCGATAAATAATCCTTTTTGGTAATGCACAAAAGTGATTATCTTGTATATCACCCTCCTAGATTTGTGCAAGACAAAAAGGGAGATTCATTAATGAGAGAAAATTAGACACAGAGGATGATCCAATATAGAGAGCTAAATGAGGCACAAATGCCAGCCAATCCACTGGGCATGGGTTGCAAAGAATGGGCACTTGGTTTTGAAAATATAATTTCCCTGCCTATTTTTTCTATTTTACAAAATGCGCCAACGCACACTCCGCTGTATTCCCAGGTCACTAACAGAAGAAAGAGGAGCATGGGAAAGTGGTGATAATATGGATGGACTTTGCTTTTATCTTCACGCCTTTCATCCAAGGATCTTTCTGTCTTTAAACGATAATTGATTAAATTTCACAATACCCTGACTGAAAGTATCTTCGGATGGACCCGGATGGAAGCAAAAAGGTGTGGAATGGATCAGATCATCCAGGTTCAGGACACAGAGCTCTAACAGAGCCAGAAAAAGACCCAAAAGAATCATCTCCCGTGAGCCACCTTCATTCACTGGGAAATACCCTGACTCCTTGGGATTATTAGCCAAGCTACCTCCATTTTTGGAGTTAGCTATGTTATCCATTTAATTATTTTCAGACGTCCACCTTTGACAGCTGTTCTTCTGAGGAGGTGCCTAAAAAATTGTCAAAAGGCTTGCCAGTGGCCTCCAAAGAGTGCCGCACCCCCCCCCATCACTGTAGAGAACTGCAGGTAGCGCGTATCGAGAGCAGCTCAGTAATTGGGGGGCTGCGGCAGAAGTACTTTCATGCTGGCTAATTAATCTCCAGTAATTAGCGCTCAGGTATAACAAGTGGAGCATTCAAGGACCACAACAAGAAAAATAAAATCCGCTCTTCAGACATTTGCTCAAGAGTTTGAGTGCCTTTTTGCAGATAAATAATGGCACCGATCCATTCAAGTGCAAAAACTGGAGTAAGGAATTTACTTCACACACTCCTGTCAAACACAGCCCCAGAGTCCCCCAAATAATAATATTTGGTCTAGTTTTTTAAAAGCCTTCACAAAAGTCATAGCATTCTAAACTTATTAGAACTGGAAAGAACTTCAGAAATCATCTAGCCCAACGTTTTCCTTCAGCAAATACGGAAATTGACTTTCCAGTCTTAGCTTTGCACCAACCAGCTGTAGGGTGCTGGGCAAGTCGCTTCACCTCCCTGGGTCTCAGTCACTGAGTCTAGTGCTTTTCATGTTCCCTGTTTTCTTACATGAAAAGGGTGTGGACCCTGCCTGACACTGGGCATCCTCAAGAATGGCTTTGGAGAAGTAGCTCCAGCCGCGGATGCGGGGCCAGATGCCACGAAACTAAGCAAAGTCTCTCTTTGCTACCTTCCTACACCTCCCTCACCATGGACCACTGTCTGTGCCCTGCTGTGCTTCCACCTGCACTCTCACCCCACGCCGCACTCCTAGAGTGCCCCACTCTCAGACTGGAATATTCTATGATCCCTTCCATGAGAAAGGCACAACCAGCCCCGGGGTATGCACGCTCTGCTGCGGAACCCTGGGTCTACAGGTTTTTATCTGCCAAAGGGACATATACATGCACATGGAGAGAGGGGGGCATAGGAAAAGGGTTAGAGAGGGAAAAAAGAGACAGAGAGAGAACTTCCACTGAATATCCTCAAGACCATTTGAGAAGGATACACATCTCTCATCTCTCTGATTAATCTCAAGGCAAGTGATGGCACGCATGCAGAATCACCTCCATTTATGCCTTCCACTCCCTCTCCTTCTGCTCCCTTGAACATGCCTCTGTGTCCTCTCCTCCTCCCCAGCCCTCTCTGAGCCAATAGTAAACCAAGAGAGGGTGTACCTGTCAGTGGAGTTTCTCTGAGGGGAGAGCATCAGAGGCCCTGGAATCTGCTTCCCGGGGGAAGCCTTGTTCTATCCTGGCAGTTCAAAGGGAGGAGACAGCAGAGAGGTTCGGACCACTCACAGCCTCACTTCTGAGTTGCGCTGTCCTCGCTGTCCATCAAGTAGGGAAGTTCAGCTCCCACTGGACTGCAGTGGGGCAGGAAGTCTGACCACGAATAAGGTATTGTCCTCTGTTTTCTGTTCTGTTTCAGCTTTTCCTCTCTGTAAGGAGAAGGTGTGAAGACAAACAATAAACCTTCCCAGCGCTTTCCCCGCCCCTTCTCAGCTCTTGGGCCCACTCTGCAGAAGCCAGCCCCAGCCGTGGCCATAAAGTAACACATTGGCTGAAACCCAGAATGGTTCCAAAAGGGGTAATAATGTAAGCAACTCCGAATTTCTTTATGCCTCAGACTCTATCTACCCAAGAGAGGACTTGGATTAGATGTTCTTAAAGGTTTCTTTGTGCTATAAAATTATAGTCCTGCAGTCTTTTTTCAGTTAGCGTTTTGAGTACCTATTTATGCAAATGACTGCCCAAAGTACAGGAGATACAGAGCCCAATTAAACCTCAGTCCCCCTCTTCAAGGACCTCATATAAAGAGGCCACACAACTTGGTAAATAGGATGACAGATCACACGCAAGCAACTCCAGTGAGGCCGTGAGTAAGGACGGGAACGAGGGAGAAATCTCCAATCTCGTGCAATGAGGGACAATTGTATTGGGTCTCGAAATAAGACCTGGAGTTTCTGGGTGAACAAGGGCAGCAGGGTGTGAAGGACAATTCCAGGTAGAAGACTGAAAAAAAAGGCCAAGATTAGAGAATGCCTGGTAGTGCGATGTGGCTGGGGAAAGCACGGGAGGCACAGTAAAAACGAGGCTTGGAAGGTGTTTCTACATCGCCCTGCGTTTAGACTCTGTATACAATATAAGTTTATAAATTGCTAATGTGTCAGCAACATCTGTGAGAATAAATCACCTGATTTTTTTTATTGTCAGAGTGATACATGGGAGCATTATGAGAAACTCTCATAAAAATCTTAACATCTTCAGACATGGCTTCGAAATGATGTTTTCCTTCTTGTGGAAAACAGGATACTAATATGCTCAGCCCATTGTTTTTAAGCAAGTTCCAACGAGATCCCTGAGATCCCTTCCCAAAAGATAAGCCCCACATAGAAATAATGGAGGGGAACACGTAAGGACTGCAAATTTTCTGGTTAAAATTCCTCTTCGTCTAAAGATCGTGCTTCTTGGCTTCCTATTTCCATTAAAGAAGAAAGAAATGAGTCCCCCTAGAGCCCCCAAAGCAGTGAGCCACGTGGTCACAATTCCTGCCCCAGGGACTGCCTGTCCCTTTTTAACAATCTTCCTGAAAACACACAGAGCTTGGCTGTGGCTGGCAGGTACGCACCCCCCTGGTCTGCCTTTAAACCATGCCAGCTGGAGAGTCCACGACTGTCTGAGCACATGAAGAAACCCACCTTCGGCTGGTGGCTAAAAGCAATGCAGATCACCTCTGAGCTGGCTGCTGAGTTTATAAAAAGTAAAGGGACAATAAAACCCCTGTGACCGGGTGTGACTTCTGAGGCCCTGAAAACTTTTATCCCCTCATGGCAGCAAGATCTAAGCAGAGTTTAGCACAGAAAAAGACAGCATCCCCCGCCCCAACTAGGCAGATTCTGAAAAAATCATATTGTTTTTTAAAAGCCTTCAATACGAAAGAATAAAAACACCCCTTCTGCCTTCACTGACAGGCTCAATCCCACCCAGAAGTTTCCGCTGACAACTCACACTGGCTCCTTGAAGGCCACCTTCCCTAACCCTACACAGACTTCCACTCCCAGGCCAAGTAAACCTTAGACTGGCTTCAGTACCTTAATTTGGTAATTAATGTTCAATTGCAGGTATGGTTCCAGGGCAGGGGTCAACGAATTTTCCTCTAACAGGCCTGAGAGCTAATATGTTTTATTTTATGGGCCATAGAGTCTGTTGAAACCATTATCTCTGCTGTTGCAGCACAAAGACATCCACAGACAATTCATAAACAAATGAAGAATGAATCTTGTTGTATAAAAATAGGCCGCAGCAGGCTCCGGGCCACAGGCCACAGTGTGCTGACCCTGATCCTGACCTGGAGTTCTGTAGGCACTTATGTTTGGTTGAGAGTAGAAGAACATTTCCCATGCTTGGGAAGATTCAGGCCTGAGCAGAGTTTAATTATCTGAAACAAGTATGGGACACAAGAGAGCAAATAACAGGTAGGACATTAGGGACAGGCAGGGCTCCCACACCCACTGAAGTCAGATGCCCGAGCCTCATCGCATTGGCACTGGTGACGGAAATTTAACCCAGTCCCTTCAGGAGACACATTTCTAGTCCTCTTAATCAAGGCCACTCACAAATGGCTTGGAAAATGTCTGTGGACTGAAGCAATTGGGGAAACTTGTGAAATGGAACATCGGCCATTAGCCTCTGCCCCCGCCCCCCTCACTCCACCAGGGCCTCCGCGCCCAAATGAGCGCCCTGCGAAACAGAAGCACGTATAAGCATATTTTCAATGATTAATCTCACTGTTTCACTTTGAAACCTAAAAGAGAAAAAAAAAATGGAAGCATTCCTATTTCCCGTGGAAAGTAATCATTGCTTTATATTCCTCGGTGTTTACATAAAGAGAGCTGTTTATTTAGAATCCTTGCTGATAAGAACACCACACACTCATAACTTATTATACATTCCCTTTCCATTCTGACTCTTTTGGGGGGAGGGGAGGGAGAATTATGTATATTTTATGATAACCCAAAATGACTTATACATAAAAAATACAGACTTTAAAGATAAAAAGGATTAGTCGCAGGTAATGCATTTTCCATGAGTGGCTATAGGGCTCCAGGTTCCAAGAGGTACCGGCTGCATACAAATGAATTGATAAAAGTCTGACGCTGTGGATGGGTTGCAAGGCTCATGCTTTGCTGGAGATGATTCTTAAAGTTACAATAAATCAGACAGACAGTGTCGGCCTTTGAGGATAAACCTGTGATGGCTTGTTGTGCCTCTCTGAATCGCCTCGGAGGCCCGGGGACTGAAAAGTGCCTAGATGTCACATTAAATCTACCGGGAGGATGGAGCACTTCAAAGACGAACGCAATCAGATCTGATGGAAAATACATTTTCTAAAAGCTACTGACAAAAAAGTAATCTTTGATGTGGATGTTGAATAACAATTGATATTGTCTTTCCTGACATTTTTCATTATTGCCATCTTAGACAGCCTACTTCATGTATTAAAGCAATATTAACTGTTTGACAGGGACAAATCCTCTAACTATCACATAAGCAATTGCTTCTGAATTGTCCTAGCCCACTGCCTGTAAAACTGGTCCCAATAACTGCTTCTAAATATGACGGTAGAGTCTTTCTTTCTCCTGAGTAGCTAGACCGTGTCTGAGCTCCAGTGTAGTTCAGTGGAGTCTAGGGGATATTAAAAATGGTTAGGTGGTTATGAGGTGTCATTTGATTATAAGGAAGGAACAGGAATGTTTTCTGAAGGTGAGTTTTAATGAGAGAGGTCTATAAACATTAGTCCTTATTATTCTCCCATCTTCAGTACCCATTTACATCAAGTAGATGTGTGCAAATCTCAGCTCCGCTGCTTCTCTCAAAGGGAGAAATAAAGGAATGCACAGAAGATCTTTGTTATTTACGCAATGAAATAAAGCAATCTCTGGCTAGGCCAGATACTATAAAGTACACTGGAATTAACTCACCCAACACAGTGCTGGAAAGAAATTCAAGCAGATCCAGGAGGCACATGTCACTTACAAAACCCAGGCTACCTCCTGAGGTTCGATGTCTCAACCTTCAACTGTAAATGCATGTGGTTTGCTTGTAGGTACTTATAAAGCTTTACATCTCTAATTTCCTGATGACCTTGAGCTTCTTCAGAAATGGGCATGGGGAGAGATCTACAGGAGAAAAGCTAGGATTTTTTTTTCATGAAATGGGGCTAATTGCACCCAAGAGAGAAAGAGAGAAAGCTAAAACACTACAATTCAAAACAGAAAACCACAGTGACCTGTGTTGTGGACTCAAACATTATCATTTGCAGCTAAGACATCTAGGGGATGTGATGTATATTCTTCACTTACATTATTACTATTTCCCCACATCCCTGGCACTGCCAGCTATCACATTCTTGACAATATCGTAGCTCACCTATATTTTTATGCTGTAGAAGTTTTACCATAAAGTCTGCATTTCCACTGGGATTGGGAGTTGGGGGGTGGGCAGGGGGGCGGTGCTCAGTCTCCTATATGAAGCAGATGTGGTAAGCAAAATGAACAAATGAATCTCCAAAAATGGAGAATTATAAGACAACCCATTGCTACTTAGGAGTTTCTTGTGACCTTAGACAAGTCACCTGACACCTCTATAGCCATCAGGGGTCAGCAAGCTTTTTCTTAAAGGACAAGATAGTAAACAGCTGAGGCTCTGTAGGCCACACCGTTATACTCGAGTCTGATGTTATAGCACAAGAGCAGCCATGAGCAATACATAAGGGAATGGGATGGCTGTGCCTGAATGAAACTTTAATTGAAAAAAAAAAACAGGAAGTGACCAGGATTTGGCCCTCAGACCGGAGCTGGCCAACCTCTGCTCTGGATACCTTCTATCTACAATGGGTACTAACATAAAACACCACCTAATGGTCTCTACTGCTGAGCAGATTAGAATGCTTAACAAATGGGGCAATGTTTCTACTTCGGAAATGGTAAGGCAATAGGAAAGTCCATTATGCAACCAGGAGTTGTTTGATAAATATATTTATCTTCTTTTAGTAAAATGAAAAGGCTACATAAAGATATCACTGAAGTAGTAATAGTAGGTTAACCCACTGAGACAATTTCTTTATAATTGCATATATTAAGATTTAGCACAACTATCATTTCTTGAAGTCCTTTACAGACTCAAGACATACATTATATAGTCTCCCAGTGGTTTCCAGAAGTGAGAGACTGATAAGGTATATGTAAATTATTTGGGAAAAGAAGCTTCTAGGTAGAGACAGTAAATTGCCTTCCGGCAGATCTTTTGGGATGCTTGAGTAGCCCTTTGGACAATACAAATGTAAGATAAATAAGTATGCAGTATTTATTAGGATGCAGCAAAAACTGGGAAACTAATGCTTCCTTCTAGTGAGCAGAAAAGTACTGTATAATTACGTAAGGACCATATCAGTCAGGACAGGCAAAACTAGGCTGCAGTAACAAGTAACCTGAATTTCTCCACAGCTTAAAAGACAACAAAGGCTATTTTTGTGTCATGCTACATTTATGTCTAGGGTCAGCAAGATGGCTCTATTCATTGTGGGCACTCAGGGACCCAAGCTGGCAGAAACAACCTGACACAGGCTTCCACAATCAAGAAGGCAAGGGCAAAGTAACCACACAGAACTTCACATGGGTACATTGCACTTCCACTCACATTCCATTGGCCAAAGCAAGTCACAAGACCAAGCCTGACATATAATACGAGGAAGTAAAATCCTTCCTGTAGATGATCATATTCTTACCTATGAACAACAGTGTCTACACCGTAGGGACCATGAAGTTTTCTTCGTGGAAAGAAAAAAGGCCTGTGTTATCTGCTTCCGGGGTGTTACTTTATTAGAAACTCCTACTGAACAGAGGAGATATCTAGCTGGACAGAGCACAGGAGGCCTTGAAGAGGGACTCACCATGAAGAATGAAAAATCAGGATAAGACCCAGGCTCCATTACGGGGCCGAGAGGCTCATGGGAAGGTCCTGCTTCTCATCCCAGGCAGGGCTAGCAGCCTCTCTAAGCTCAGCCCTCCCACGTAAAGATCAGCTAAAGAAAGCTGTCACCCTGATTCCCCTGAGGCCTGAGCAGAACCCTGAACTTGCACAGGCCCACAGACAAGGCAGAATTGCCCAGGTAAACCCGATTTTCAAGAATAACAGTCCAAAGAAGAGACAGAACATCAGAGAGCAAGATCCTGGGTCTGCTGGTAGCCCCATCAGAGTCTCAACTTCAATGTCTATCTCTGCTAGGATGTTGAAGCAGGGCCCACCCAACTGGACTGAGCCACTTTTGGGGAAGGATGAGGTAGCCCTCACAGACGAAATAGGGACAGTGAGCATGACATGACCATGTCTGGGGCTGGCAAGAGGGTCTTACCAGTCACACCAGGAGCAGAATCTATTCTTCTTCCTTCGTTTGTTTATCAGTATCACAGCACCAGCTGGTCTGAGGAATTTCCCTCTTCCATTGAATTTGTGAGACCAGGGTTTTACCCACCCCCAAGAGAGAATATGAAAGAAATATGTTCAGCTACTGGCTGGGAGGGGAGATGAGTTGTGCCATTTAAGCACAAAATGTACAAGGTGAAATCTTTGGAAAACAGGAAGAAGACACAGACCTCCAAAGCTTTCAAGCAAAGTGAAGAGCTGTGATTCAAGGTACAGCCAGAGGGGAGCCTTTTCTAGCCCCTGAAAGCCACACTCATGGCCTCCTGTTCCACCTGCCAGTCATGGGTGGGCAACCCCAGCTCACCTGATGGATGCCAATCAGACTGAAGTAAAACCTCAGCCCCAAGACAGGGCGCGTCCCTTCTTTACCTGCAACCTTGCTCTCCTCACTTTCCAACAGCTCATCTGCCCTCCCAGGGGGAGGCTGCACAACCGCGTGGAGGGCATGTATCCCATAGAGCAGCACAGCCAACCCAAGGCAGCTTCTACCCTACAAGCTGCGTGGCTTTGGGCCAATTGTTTCTAGGCCTTGGTGCACACATCTATAAAAAGGAGATGATAGAAATACCTACCTCACAGGACTGCTGTCGGTAGTAAGTAAATTGAACCTGAGGCATTCGGGGGAGTGACTAACGTAATAAATTGCTAGAGTGGCAGCTACCACTGTCAATTGTATCTCAACACTCTTCCATGTTAGCAAATCCCTCCTCTCTCCAGCATTCCTGATACAGTGAAGATAATGGAATTACTATTTATTAAACAACTGTTATATACCGGAAAGGTGATGTATTTAATCTCACATACTTATTAATATAATCTCAATCTCTGCAATACTCATATATAGAGTAGACATGTTTGTGTCCATCTTACAGATGAGAAAAATGAGGCTTGGCTTAAGAAACCAAGTCACATTCACAGCTGGAAAAGAGTCTTAGCCCTGACTCTGACTTTGCCTGTGTTCTTTCACTGAAGTGTGCTGCTTCTCCCCTCCCCTCCCCGACTCAAACAGAGCAAGAGGAGGGTTGAGGGGGAGAGAGGAGAAACCCCTTCTCCAAAAGAAAAGAGTAGGGAGAAGGGGCAGCATGGGAGAGGAGGAGGGAGTACTGCGAAACAGACTGGGGACAGCAGCGCCATGCCAGCCCTCTGGAAGGTGACTGTGTCTTATCTCGTAATTCCCTGAGGGCCTGTAGCTTTGTTATTTCACAGCCAGGAGACAGTAAATGTGTCCCTTGTGAACATCTGTCCAAAGTTCACCTCTGCCCTCTCTATGTTTCAGGCCATTGTGGCACATTCCCAGAGACCCTCGAAGGACCTTCTGCCCCTTCCAGACTTCTGCCCCACTGGATTTCATGGATATGCCTGAGTTTTAAAACAGAGGCCCCCAACCCACTGACACATCTCCGAAACGTCCCCAGGATGTGCATGCTGCCAAGCTCGCCAACTCCCCTGAAACCTGCAGTCAGGGAAGCGAGTCAGGAGGACCGAATGCCAGTCCTGACTCTCACCGTGTACTGGGTCAGCCTGGAGGGGACCCAGGCCTGAGGGGACCCTCCACACTCTACTCAGTTACCCTGTAAAAGGAGCACATGATCTAGGCGATCCCTTTCACTCTAAAAAGCAAGTTCCCCATGCAACCTCCTCCCTGATTAGATGTCCCAAACCTGCCCCTAAGTTCTGGAAAATTCCATGTGAGACACTACCAAACGGTGCTGTCCCTGCCTCCCTTTTTCCCTTCAGTTACAGGGACCGACTTGAATGGAGGACAAATCACCCACTTTAACGGAGGAGAGACATGGTTTGTCAATTAATCTCAAATACCCAAATAATGAAAGCTGGGTAAAGGCCACTGAGACATGGAAAGGCAGCAAGCAAGTTTCAAATGCTTCCCTTCCATGTACAACACAAAGCAAAACTCTCGTCCGGGAAATACAAAGCAGAAAACCAAGATAAAGGGAGATTTTGTGCCAAAACAGAAAGTGAGAAGATACATGTGAAAACGCTTGAAAACCACCAAGTGTAAACAACTGGTGTGTGGTGATAATAGGGACAGCTGTAGTGCTAGCAATACCCCTTCCTCGGGCTTTGATTATCATTCCTCTGAAGTTACATAGGAGAAAAGCTAAAAATATTCTCCCTCTCACAGGAGGAAAGAAGACCACTAGGGGGCAGCTGTGCCTCACCAGGTCTGTGCCAGGTGCTTCCATGCTTTGCCCCATGGACTCCTCACCCACAGCCCATGGGGCAAGTACCTCTGCTATAGACTGAGTATCAGTGCCCCCCAAATTCACATGTTGAAATCCTAACCCCCAAGATGATGGTATTTGGGGGTGGGGCCTTTGAGAGGTGATCGGAGCATGAAAGTGGAGCCCCCACAAATGGGATTAGTGCCTTTATAAAAGGAGCCCCAAAGAGTTCTCTTGCCCTTCCACTTTGTGAGGACATAGCAAAAGGACTCCGTCTGCACAGCACGAGGGCCCCTCCCCCATAAACAAACTCTGCTGGCTCCTCGATCTCAGACTTGCCAGCCTCCAAAACGGTGAGAAATAAATTTCTGTTGCTTGTAAGCTACGCAGTCCCTGGAACTTTGTTATAGCAGCCGGAATGAATTAAGATAAACGCTGTCTTTAGTTTTCAGAACGAGAAACGTGACTTTGTAGAGGTCACAATGACTCAAAAGCCACTCAACCAGGCCGAGGCGAATATGAAATTCAGGTCTCCGATTCCAAAGGCAGATGCGTCACCCCCTGTGTTTCCAGCCACAGTGTCGTGGAGAAGAACTAATGCAACAGGACAAAGAGCTTACAATTAGAAAACAACAGAAGTGCATGGCCGACATCAGTTATTTTTGCTGCCCCAAACCCACTCGGCACTCTTTGAGCTGAATAAAAGCCATGCTCCGTGGGCCCTGATGTCGTCACTTCCCTGGCTCCAAGGGCAGAAAGTGATGACCCCACCTGGCCATCGGCACCCTGGCCTTCATGAGCCAGAGGGCCAGCTTCGGGAGCATCTCCATCCACCTGTTCAAGTGAAGCAAGTCTGTTCCCTGCGGTGTTGGCTTCCATTTCAGGTAGCTGTCCCCGCATGGTAGCAAAGACGGCCACCAGCAGTTGCAAGCGTATGTCCCACCGGCCTACCAACCCCAACAAATGTTTTTAAGTACTTACTCCAGTCAAAATCCCGTGCTGATTCTAACTTGACCTGCTTTAGTCGAATGTTCTTAGCAACAACAAGGTTACCAGATAAAGTGTAGGGTGCCTCATTAAAGCAGAGGTTCAGGTAAACAACACTTTTTGAATCTAAGTGTGTTCCACAAAAATACCTGAGACATACTTACGCTAAAAATTCATAATTGCTTTTTTGAAGCTCAAGCTTAATGCGACCAATTTTGTTCTAGTTGGTTGTTGGTGTTGCTTTGTAAGTTCTGGCAACCCCAAGGGCCCATTACCGTGGCCGAGAGGGACGGGACCAAAGGCTTCGGGCCAGAATCGAGTTGTGTGCCTACCCCACAGCATGTAAGGAGGAGCATGGGGTCAATCTCATCTAAGTCTCACAAACTGAAATGGAGAAAAGGGTAGCTTCCCCCCCCCCCAAAAAAAATGAGGCACCCCTCTCAGGAGAGAGGGAATGGCTGTTTCGCAGCCAAAAGCAGCAGATGTACCCTCGAATGGAAGTGGGTGCCTCCGAGGAAGGAAGCATATGTTTCCGGCGGGGGTGCGGGCCTGCGGGCCTGCGGGCCTGCGGGCCAGCGAAGTGGGGGAAAGAGAAAGCCTGAACCGACTCCTCTCAGCCTTCCGAGCCTGTGTTTTTACCCACACACATTGGCCAGATTGCTCTAAAAAAGCAACAGCTGGGGAAACTGACAGTTTACAGTTGTGATAAATCGCATTAGTAATGTATTTCAATTAAAGTCATATCTAACTAAAAAAAACACGAAGTCATCGCCGAACAAATAAATTAGTACTTCAATTTGTGGAGGCTTCAAGTGGCAGATCTCAGCGCTTGCCTGCTCCCCCGGTCCGGCCTTGCTTTTCTTCCGAGAAGCAAGCCTGACACAGTGGTGTGAGGAGAGTCTGTTGTTTCAGCCGGGGATGAGGCGTTTAATAAATACAAAAAACAAAATCTGAAGTGAAGCACTGGTTTCATTTTTTCGGGGTATTTCTTAATGACTAAAATCCAAACCCGGCTGCAGATTCGCCTGTAATGTCCCTTGTTGTGTGTCAGGAGAGAGGGCACTGACCTCCGGACCTTCCTGTGGGGTCTGTCTGTTTGGCCCCATCATTGTTGGGGGGGGTGGGGAGGAGGGGTACACAGGGCTGGGTTCTGTGCCTGATCTACCTTTTAAAAGGAGCTCACTGGTCTGTCTTCCCCAACAGATTCTTTTCCCTCGGTTTAGAAAGCACAGAATGAATCCACCTGCATAGAATGAATGCCCTGGAGAACTCCCTGAACCTGCTCTTCTTGCTGGGTCAGGGCCAGCACAGCCCCCAGACTGCAGGGGCCCAGGGCCCCACAAAGGGCTCCAGGCCTTCACCCCCACCTCCCTTCCCCACAGCCCCTCCTCCCAAAGAAATCACATCCTTTTCTCCCAAGTCCCCACTTCAGCTTGATTTTCAGCAGATCCTTTACCCTGCCAGTTAGTAATTCAGGACTAATTAGGTGATTGCTTTCATTTATGGTAGCAGTCAGGAGAGGGGTGATGAAATGGCATTGCCCCTATTCTTGTTGGAAAAATAAATTACGCCCATTGTTACTTGAGATCTTATTTTTCCCCCAATCAAGGAAATTAACAGCTTGGTTCATTTTCCCAGCATTCACTCCTGAGCAGACGGCAGCACCCTGGAATGTGGCTTAGAGCTGTGTGGTCAGTGCAATTGTTTGCGGCTGTTTGTGCCAACAGTGAGAGGAGCCGGCTGTCTCCGAAAGACAAGTGGCACTTGTCTTGCTTAGGCCAAGGAGCCACAGCAAGCGGCCTTCAGCAGGGCTTCAGAGGAAGACGTAGACCGCCATCTAGTGGAAATAGAGGCTCAATGCAATACACTAGTTTCCCAGATTTTGCTTTTGGAGGTAAGGACAAGCAATAATGCTTCTTGCAAATCACACACACACACACACACACAAAAACAGGGCAGATTCTTTCTCTCTCCAGGAGTGAGAAAACGTTTGCCCCAATGGCTGTAATACAAGGGCAACTCAATGTTTGCATAATGTCTCTTTCATGGATAGCTCTCATTAGTCTTGGTTGTCAGGTCCAAGCCGGAATTGTCACTGGTTGAACAATGGATAGGAGGCTGCGTCCTAAACAGAGTGGGTGGAGAGTATGAGCATCCACAGGCAACAGACTCCTTCCTCTCTGCAGCCTCTCCATCACCCCTCACCTCCCCCACAGCAAGCCCAAGTCCAAAGTACACAAGGTCGAGACATTCAAAAGCTGGCTTGCTCACCCAAAGGCACCACCACTTATGCATGGAGGCCAGAATTGCAATCAACTTCTAAGACTCCTTCTAATCTTGGTGTTGAGGGGGCTCCAACTCTCCCACCCTCGATGACACATACGTTGCTGTCATTTTCCTCTCCACTCATTCTATCTTTATAGTGAGTACACTTTCCCCCTGGTTCAGTACAGGAACCCCGGTTTTCATGGTGTGTACAGGAAGGAGAGCCTGAGGACAAAAGCAAAGGAATCCCAGTATGGAAGGGTAGTGATTGTCAACCATTGGTGATTTTGCCCCAGGGGACATTTGGTAATGTCTTAAAGCACTTGGGATTGTCACAACTTGGGGACTTGCTAAAAATCCCACAATGCATAGGACAGTCCCCCACAGCAAAGAGGTATCCAACCTGAAATATCCCCAGTGCCCAGGCCAGGAAGCCTGGTGTAGGGTAACAAAGCCTGCCCTCCAGTCAGTCATCCGTTATGATAACACTGATGGTCCTCCAATGAGCCCTGCTGCCACGCCTGGATAGCTCATCCTCTCCAAAGTCAGTATTTACCACCCTTTTTCTTCTTTTGACTCTTCCATTTTAAACATAATTTAGCTGTCTTTTTTCCCCACCCCTGTGCACTGCTGGGAAGAGAAAAGATTGGAAAGGGGGAGGGGGCAGGCGACAGAAAAGAAGGATTAGAAGCATGACCTGTTTCTCCTGGAAAAACTCGGCACATTCCTCTCTCAGATGTGCTTTGTGACCGAGCAGGGTACAATTAAAAGCACAATAATTTGCTTGTTATTCAAGTCAGGCATTAGTCCGGGTAATGGCGTGCTTGGTGGAGAGATGGATTTCCTTGTTAGGAGCTAAGCACAGGATTAGCTGAATTCTCCATGGAGAAATCTTGATTTGTTCAAGGTCTTTCATGTTTTCTACAGAGAAGGGATTATGTCTTCTTAAAGAGGGGCCTTGCTTAAAAAGCTACAAAGTACAAGAAAAGGATTTAGGGCAGAGGGGCCTGTGGTTAAGTAGCTGAGGGGTACAGGGAATTTTAGAGCAAGGGATTATTTAAAGCCATAAAGTTCAAAAAATAATTGGTTTAGCACTACTGGGTCAGTGCCGGCGAGCACACTGTAAAAGCAGTTAAGCATGGGCCAATATTCATTTTACTTGGGCTAATTATTGCATGAATCCAGGAGAAAGAGGGGGGAAAACAACATGCCCCTCCCCTGGAAATCAGAGTGTGCGCTGTTTTGGGTTTCTCTGCCGCGTAGGCATGCTTGTTTGTTGAGGTGCCCAGAATCCAGGCATCACAAGGGCCTTTTAGTTAAAACACAGAAAAAAATGTTCTTTCAATACACAACAGTGCATGCTCTGCTGTCCTAGAGACCAAGCAGAAGCCACTATTAGATTTAACTCCATTCGTCTCATTAGCCAGAAAGAACATGGAGTTTAAAAAAAAAATCCTGTCTGCACCAAAGCCCTGCTAAACCTTCAACAGAGGCTCTCCTCAACCAAGGGGCAACTTACTCCCCCACCAGGGGGCTTGTGAAAATGGCTAGAGGCATTTCCGGTTGTTACAGCTCGGGAGGTACTTCTGGCATCTAGAGAGTGGAGGCCAAGGTTGCTGCTAAACATCCTACGATGCAGAGCAGAGGCCACACAACAAAGAATTATACAACCCATAACATCCCCAGTGCCAAGAGTCAGAAATCCTGCTCCTCACAAAGGCGATTTTCTCTCCTTGGGTAGATCAAGGTTTTCAGAATCTTTCCGTCCTCAAATCTGTAGTTGGCAAGGAATCAGATGATCGTATTTCATGGTAACTAATTCACTTTTCTTGCCCCTTTCCACACTGGGTGTTTTCACGATTCAGGAAATAAAGCGATAGCCAGAGGAGCTTGCCCTGGAAGAGTCATGTGTCGGGGCTTCCCAAGGCTTCCGGAGGTGCCTGACTTCCCTCCCACAATTCACACACACCCAAGAGAGAAGAAAGCCGGTGTGTCTGCAGTTTCCCCAGGTTCAGAGCTCTGTGGACTTTTATTCCCTTTTCTGAGATTACTCATCCCTCCCTGCGTGAAGTATGTCCAGCGAGGTCATTTGTCCTGCAGCTTTAAAGGAGTTAAGAGCAGGCAGCTACATAATATAGCCATTTTCTCCCTGGTGAATGATGACTCTCCTCCTGAGGGAAGTCAACACCCTGGATGGACGCTTGCGTGGTGTTAGTTAAAGCCAAGGGGCTGTGAATCAGGACTATTCCAAGGCACGGCCATCAGCTCTCTGGGAGATCCTCCAGGATGCACTTAACCTCCATTTACAAGAGCTGGGAAGACAGAGTGCTAAGAGAGGGCAGTGAGAGTCTGTGAGGCTGCCGCACTGAAAAGAATCCTATCCCAGCACCCCACAGGAGACAAACGGAAGGATCTGGTGAAGAAGGGAAAATTAGCCCTCACTTCCCACCAGCCCCACTCTCTGCTGCTCTCCCCCCTTTTTAATCTTATCTTTCTGCTTTGCCCCAGCTCCCATTCAATCCATTCTCAGTCCACCAGACACAGCGATCCTGATAAGTCCTAAGTCAGACCACGTCACCCCTGAGCTCCAAACCCTTCAAAGACTCTCCAAACCAGGATTATGTACTTGTACTTTTCTATCAAACATGAAAATAAATTCTTGTTGTAAAGATTTTGTTTATTTTATCTTTAGAGAGAGGGAAAGGGAAGGAGAAAAAAGGATTAGAAACATCATTGTGTGGTTGCCTCTTGCATGCCCCCTACTGGGGACCTGGCCTGCAACCCAGTCATGTGCCCTGACTGGGAATCGAACCTGCAACCCTTTTCTTCACAGGCCCTTGCTCAACCCACTGAGCTATACCAACCAGGTTGAAAATAAATTCTTAAAGAGCCTATCATATAGCCCCACAATTTCTTGGATATGATTGCTACAGCAATGCTACAATAGGCAACACCGTGATGACTCAGCCCACACAGAAACAAAACTTCATGCCTGTACAGCCTGGGAAAATTTCAAACCATCAAGAACTGTCCCTTCCACCTGAACAGAGGTGTTAATAACACAGATGAAATGGATTGCTAGTGTGGGTGCTCATAGACTGAATTCTCATATACATTTCTGAAACACACATATTGCTGAAAAGTCCTTAACTGTGCATCAAAGTATCACACTTATGAAATATGAATATTGTTCTTCTAAAACTTGTTGGTGTGATAAGTGATTGACTGCAGTTCCAGAAATGCTGCACTTCATTCATCTGTTTCTTCCACCTGTAACAGTCTTTGCATATGACATGTTTATACAAAACTCAGTGTGCCGGGCCATGGCCGGATAGCTCAGCCGGTTAGAGTGTTATCAAGGCTGTGGGTTCATTCCCCAGTCATAGCACATACAAGAATCAGCCAGGGAATGTGCAAATAAGTGGAACAGCAAAGAATAAGTCTTCCTCTCTCTCTATCAATCAATAAATTTTTTAAGGGTCAGTGTGCTCCTAGCATGTCAGTCTTAATATCCAACCTGTGCTGGCCTCATGAAAGACAAAGTTCCAGAGAAGGAATTTGGAGCAGGCTCTTTTTCCTCTATCGGCATTTACTCATAGAACACAGACTTACATATGTGAGTTTAAACACAGACATACACAAAAGTATTGTTTATAGCATGACATGAGGCCTGGGCTGAAGGCTGTCATCCACTGGAGATCCTAGGCACCAGCGGCTTCAAGCACCACCATCCCATGCCTGTTAAATTTCTGCAAACTAATAACTCTACTCTGCCATGGCAACAGCCAAAAGCAGCGGCCCAGAACACTTGGCTGAGTGAGGGCGAGACCCATACCAATGTGTAAGCCATTTTTCTCACCATTCATTAGACATGTCATCAGTTGAAAAGAATACAGGCTCAGAGTGACATATGCCCACAATCTAAGCAACTCAGCTTCAGTTTAAATAGCAGCTAAGTCCAAACATTCTTGGGGCTTCTCACTACCCACTCCATGCACGGTATTATCCCAGGTCCAACTCAGTCTGTGCAAGTCACACTACTTCCCTCCTTCACTCACAAATATTTGTCGTATCTATTATGTATGTGTCAAGCACTAGGGATAGGCAGAGAACACAAAACACTTAAAATTCAAACATTAAGTGTAGATACAAGAAAACAAAAACTACTAGAGCAACTTAGCAAAAATATCTCAATGTAAAATGGCGTATTAATGGTACGCCATTAATGGCGTATTAATGGCGTATTACGGTACTCTGTGCCGTAACAGAGTACCACAGATCGGGTGTCTTACATAACAGAAATCTACTTTTCCTTTTTAAATTTTTATTTTTAATTATATTTTATTGTTTATGCTATTACAATTGTCCCAAACGTTCCGCCTTCATGCCCCTTCACCCAGCCCCCTCCACTCCCCCAGGCAATCCCCCACTCCATTGTCCATGCCCATGTCCATGTGTCCTGCCTACGTGAGCATCTTCTTTGGCTCCTCTATTCCCTATGCTGTACTGTACACTCCCATGAATATTCCATAACTACCAATTTGTACTGCTTAATCCCTTTACCTTTTTCACCCATTCCCCCACCCCCCATCTCCTATTTGGCAACCATCAAGACATTCTCTGTGTCCATGACTCTGTTTCTGTTCTGCTTATTGTTGTTTTTTAACTTGATTCTTGATAGATATGTGTTTATTGCCATTTTATTGTTCATAGTTTTAATCTTCTTCTTCTTAAAGAAGAACCTTTAACATTTCATATACTATTGATTTGGTGATGATGAACTCCTTTAGTTTTTTTCTCATCTGGTAAGCTCTTTATCTGTCCTCCATTCTAAATGATAGCTTGCTGGGTAGAGTAATCTTGGTTGTAGGTCTTTGATTTTCATCACTTTGAATATTTCTTGCTAATCTCTTCTAGCCTGCAGTTTCTTTTGAAAAATCAGCTGACAGTCTTATAGAACTCCCCCATAGGTAACTGCTTTTCTCTTGTTGTTAAGTACAAAGATTCTCTTTGGCATTTTATTTTTTAATATTTTTTATTTTATTTATTTAGTTTAGTTTTAGAGAGAGAAGATGGGAGGGAGAAAGAGAGGGAGAGAAATATCAGTGTGTGGTTGCCTCTCATGTGGCCCCCACTGAGGACCTCGTCTGCAATCCAGCCATGTGTCCTGATTGGGAATCGAACTGTCGACTCTTTGGTATGCAGCCTGTGCTCAGTCCACTGAGCTACATCAGCCGGGGCAATCTTTGGCATTTTATTGTGTTTTTGAGTGAGCCTCTTTGCATCCATCTCTGTGCTTCCTGGACTTGTATGTCTATTTCCTTCACCAAGTTAGGGAAGTTTTCTTTCATTATTTTTCAAATATATTTCCAATTTTTTGCTCTTTCTCTTCTCTTTCTGGAACCCCTATGATGTACATGTTGGTAGGCTTAAAGTTGTCCCAGAGGCTGCCAGAGGCTCCTAACCTCATTTTTTGGGGGGGATTCTTTTTTCTTCTTACTGTTCTGATTGGTTGATTTCTGCTTCCTTATGTTCCAAATCATTAATTTGATTCTCGGTTTCATCTACTCTACTGTTGATTCCCTGTAAGCTTTCTTTATTTCAATTAGTGTATTCTTCATTTCTGACAGGATATTTTTTATGCTGTTCAGATCCTCACTAAGTTCCTTGAGCACACTTATAACCAGTGTTTTGAACTCTGCATCTGATAGATCACTTTTGTCCATTTTGTTTAGTTCTTTTTCTAGAGTTTTGTTCTGTTCTTTCATTCGGGCCATGTTTCTTTGTCTTCTCATTTTGGTAGCCTCCCTGTGTTTGTTTTAATGTGCTGGATAGAGCTACTATGTTTCCCAGGCTTGATAGAGTGGCTTAATGTATTGATAGTAGGTATACTATAAGGCCCAGTGGCACAGCATTCGCTATTACCCAAGCTGGGTACCCAATGTATGCTCACTGTGTGGATTATCTACACCCTCCTCTTACAGTTGAGCCTCAGTTCCTGTTGGCACATCCCAGGTCAGTCACTGCCTGTGTTCTATCCAGGGTCACTCACATCAGCTACAAAGCAGTCTCTAGATGGCTGCTGCTTGTTCTGGGCTTGGAGGTGCCCAGGAGAGGCAAAGCTTAGGGCCCCACCTTAATGATCTCATTTAACTTTAATAACCTCTTTCAAGGCCACATCTCCAAATACAGTCACATTCGTGGTGAGAGCTTCAATATGTGAATAGGGGAGGGACGAATTCAATTCATAATAAATGGTAGGAGTTTGGATTAAAGTAGTCACACCACAGAAATGCAAGGGAAGGAACAGACCAAAGAGTTTGGAAAGCCGAATGGAAAATATTTATGAAGGATACAGAAGAAGCAAAGACAATATTAACATTGCCAACCCAAAGGCATGGAGGGATGGAGATGCCTCCCAGAATAAAACAGTCCCAATGCAGGCTTAATATGCTATTTCCCCCTCCCCCCTTTTTTCAGGGTGATTTGTGCATTTTTTAATGCAAGAACAGCCCATCTTTTATTATATGAAAATTGTTTTTAGGGTTGCGCAAGAGACTACAACTAGGGAAAATGGGATGAAATTAAATGGAGATTTAGACTTCAGCAAAAAAAGACCATAAGATTGAACTCTGTTAGAAAGGATAATATTCAGGTTCCCAAAGGAAGTAAGAGCTGCCACATTCATTCACAACCCAAAGCCTCTTTCAAAATTGCACAGAAGTGTGTTCAGCAAACCACTGTCAGAAGCCTTAAAGTGCTTTCCTTTGTCATCTAATCACTGAGCTAAGATCTAGTGTCACTGTCCAGACCATCATAATGTCCCATCTCCCCAGCAGTCAGAGTAGCTCTTCAGTGTTTTAACTAAAGTCTAATTCAATCAAGAACCTGAATATTGTTCACAAGCTAGCTTAGATTGCATTCCCCAGAGACATACCCTGAGATGAGGGTCCATGCATATGTGACTTATTAAATACATGCTTCCAGGGGTGACTGGCAAGGGAATGAAGGAATCAGGACAGAGACAAGAGGAAGCCACACGAAGGTGAATGCCCAGCAGGTCTTGCAGGAGGTAGCTTCACCTGGGTCCCTTGGAGGATTCTGACATGTCAGTTATGCCTCAGAGCTGGGACAAAGAAGCTGGGCTTTCCTGCCCCCTCATCCATCATTTGTTAAGGGCTATCCCAGAGTGGTTTCCAGGCTCCACGGCAAATGCTCCAGGCATTTCTGTCTCTCCAGCTGTTCAGGAAAATTCCAGCAGCTCACGTGCAGTTTCCCTAAAAAGAGCCCCAGGTACCTACTCTGGCAGTGAAAGCACATCAAAACCAGTGGGAATGCAAAAACCATAAAAGGAATCCCAGGGAATCTGAGCATGCACACCCGCCGATTCTGTAATTCTACTAAAATATGTGCAGAGAAAAGAGTTACAAATGTGTGGAAAGATTAAACTTTGTATGTTTGTTGCACGGCTATTTAAAATGGACATGTCACCTAGTGCGCTCTTGGCTTCAAGTAACAGAAACCTCAATTCGAACTGGGCTCGGTAATGAAGGCAGTCTGCTAGTTCACATACCGAAAGGTCTAGAAGTAGTTCAAGTGTCCACGATGGTTCTGTCTGAGCTCAGCTTAACTTCCTACCAGTTCTCCAGACTCCACCTTTCTCCATGTGTGACGTTGTCCTGAATTTGGCTTCCACATAACTTTTTTAATGGCTGAAGCTGTCGTAGGAGAAGTTTTTTTCTATCTCCCACCATAGAGCACAAGTGCTGAACTTCATTTCCAAAGGAATCACGTGGGTTCCTTGTTCACTCCTGAACAAATCACTATAGCAATGAGCTTGGGGGTATGTCGAGTAGTTCACAACAAACAGGACAAATTTGAAGGGAGAGACAGAAGGAAAATACCACCCAAACCAAGTAATTGATTAACAGTGCATAAGAGGAAGTACTAAATAGCCATCAAAGTGGGCAAACCTGAAGACAAACTAAAAGGTATCCACAAATAGGACACTGATTTTACAAATTAAAATATCATCATTTGGTGCAATTCTACACATCAATGTAAAATATGTAACAATATAACAAAAGATGCTCAAAATATGTTTGATATGGAAAATTACAAAACTCTTATAAAGATACACACTCATACAGTAAGTCTTCCCTAGTTGATGAGAAATGTTCACACTCTTTACACCCTTCCCCCAAACAAAATCAGCACGACATAGGGACTTCTGCAGTGGGTGCCAAAGAGCATGACCAATTCGGACAACTGCCAGTCCCTTTCCTTCTACCCCAGGAGCTATCTAGTGGACCCCTGATAAAGAGGACTAATAGTGACATGCAGAAGTCCCTGAACGTGGTGCACAGCTAACAGCTGTTCCCAGTCCTGTTGGAACGTGAAGCCTGACTCCACTTCCATGAGTTATTTTGTACGTCTTTAATTATTGGTGTTTGTGTGACAGAGAGTTGATTCAACTGTCGGGGAGCAGGCCCAGAGAGGTGCTGGGCTGTCTGTCTTCCCAATGTACCCATTAATAGTACTGCTAATCCCCCCTTGGAAAAACAGCTTTAAGGGAAAGATCAAAGTGCGAGATCTAGGTCTTCAGTGAGCCACGTGGAGTGGAATTTTGATAAATAATTGTGGCGCTTCCATCCTTATAACCAGCACCGCACGCATCTCTCAGAAACACTTAAGAACAGTCTCATTTTATCCTTCATTTTTTTATGAAGTGGCAGCCTTACTTTAAATTTGGGCCGTTATTTAAAATTGCCCAGGACACAGGGAATTCTGGAATTTTGAGAACTAATGAAAAACATAAGTTCTTTTGAGGGGACTGAAAGTGTCCAAACTTTTGTGGCTCTAACATTAAAAGGCTTCTTGGAAGATATTTTTCCAATATACGGCTGCATTGTGAAGTTTTCTTTATACATGGCTGTGCTGGGTGCTGGGCTCACCCACTTCCAGGCACACGGGAAGAACACTGCTTCTTTTACTTTTGGGTCATGTGACTAGTTCTGGACAAATGGTTGTGATTAGCAGTGATATGTGTCATTGTGGAGCCAAAACACTTAACAGTAATATCCTCTATCAGCCCCCGGCTGAATCACCAACTGTGGAAGTATGTGTTGAGATGAAGGTATCACAAGGTGGAAGCAGTCTTAACACTTGAAAGGGTCTCCCATACCCACAGCCAGTATTAGGTGAATAAAAAATAAATGTTTGCAAAGACACTGGAATAGAGAACAGGCTGACAGTGTCCAGAAGGGAGAAGGGAGGGAATTTCAGGGGAATATCAGGTGAAAAGGAGAAGGGTTTGCAGGAACAAGTATAAAAGACACATGGACAAAAGCTAGGGGAGGCAGAAATGGGAGGGAGGGTGGGAGGGCTGGGTGGGTGGGATGGGAGTAAAAGACAAAAAATTGTACTTGAACAACAATTTAAAAAATTTTTTATATGTTACAGAAAAAAATAAAATTAAAAAAATAAATGTTTGTTGGGGGTTGTGTTTAATTTACTGGGGTGAAGTTGGTTAATAAAATTATATGTTTCACCTGTACAATTCTCTATCATCTGTGTATTATATTGTGTGTTCACCACCTAAAGTCCAGCCTCATTGCATCATCAGTTATTCTTCCTTTACCCCTCAACCTTCTCCCACTCCCCTTTTCCTCTGGTTATCACCATCCTCATAAGAGTTTAATATCCAAATATTGTGTTGTCCCTGCCAATGAGGAGCTGGGGATTTGGGGGTTTTTTTGCTTAATCCCTTCACCTTTTTCACCCAGCCCCCCAAACACCTTCCCATCTAACAGCTATCAGTCTGTTTTCTGTATCTATGAGTTTCTTTCCATTTTGTTAGTTTATTTTGTTCATTAGATTCCATATGCAAGTGAAATCATATCATATTTGTTTTTCTCTGACTGGCTTATTTCACATACCATAATACTCTCCAGTTCCATCCATGCTGTCACAAAAGCTAAGATTTCATTCTTTTCCATAGCTAAGTAGTATCCCATTGTGTAAATGTACCACAGCTTTTTTACCTACTCACCTACTTATGGGCATTTGGGCTGCTTCCAAATCTTGGCTATTGTAAAGAACATAGAGATACATATATTATTTTTAAATCAGTGTTTCTGGCCTCTCCAGATATATTCCCAGAAGTGGAATCACAGTGTCATAAGGCAGATCCATTTTTAATTTTTGAGGTAATTCCATACTGCTTTTCACAGTGACTACATCCATCTGTGCTCCTACCAACAGTGCACAAGGGTTCCCCTTTCTCCACATCCTCACCAGCACTTATTGTTGATTTACTGATGATAGCTGTTGGGAACCGCTCTGCCTGGTTTCAAGAGTTGTAACTGTCCCCCATGGGTAAGGCTGAGTGAGCGACCTTCAGACCGTGAGCCACTAAGGCAACAAAGCTTATCTCCCTGGCAGGAGCGCTGCTTCTGCTTCATCCATCTCTGGCCCCCAGTGGTTGGTCGGTTAGTCAATGACAGATAAGGCCCTTCAGAGGGGGGGCAACCTAGCCAGATGCAATCACTTGGGAGGCCCTCAAGGAAGGACTAGGGAGGCTGCAGCAAAGAGGGGGGTGATGGACCCTCCCTCCCAGGCTATTCTGACATAGCCTGAGTCCCCATTTCCATTTGGGAGAAGTGCTTTCTGGCTCTAATCCACTTAAGCTTAAAAACCTATGACGGGGATGGTGGTGCAGCCCTCTGCCAGCTAGAGCGGGTTCTGGGGTGTTCAGGCATAAGAAAGAATTTGTAAAGTACTATGAAGCTTGCTTTTCTAAGAGTGCTTTCATTCATGTAATAAGGGTCTGAGCAGGAAATGAGTATGTCTCCCAAAGTTTTTGCAACCCCCTCACCTGACAGACACTGACTCAGATTAAGCCCTCAGCTTTCTTTGAAATGTTATCTACTGTTTGATTCTTGCCGCCTGACATTGATTCATGAGCTTCACCTGTATTCCTGTGTGTTATGAACCTAATAAAAGCCGTTGAGGAAGGGGCTCTTGGTCCTTCTCCTTTGAGAGATTGACCACCTCTCTTCCCCAAGCCGATCATGTCTTGGTAGTTTTATTTTCACCTGTGGTGGATGGGGGGACTTGTGGGCAAAGTTTCCCCCACGGATAGCCATTCTGACGGGTGTGATGTGATATCGCATTACAGTTTTATCGTATTTCTCTGATGAGTAGTGACATTGAGCAGCTTTTCAAATGTCTATTGGTAATCTGTATCTCCTCTTTGGAAAAGTGTCTATTCAGGTTCCTTGCCCATTTTTTTATTGGTTTGGTTGGGGTTTTTTGGTGTTAACTTTTATAAATTCTTTATACATTTTGGATATTAACCCCTTATCAGAGATATAATTGGCAAACATGTCCTCCCATTCAGTGGGTTGTCTTTTCATTTCATTGATGATTTCCTTTGCTGTGCAAAAACTTTTTAGTTTTTATAGTCCCATTTGTTTACATCTTCTTTCATTTTCTTTGCCCAAGAAGATATAATCAAAAAAATATGGATATGAGAAACATCCTTTCCCACGTCTCTCCCACACATGACTGCCACTGTGGCTTGACTTCTCAGAGATCCCAACTACACCATGCTGGCACTTAGTCTCACCTTTTTGTGAATACACTTTCCCCTGGTTCTTCTATCCAGACCCTACATACACGTCAAAGGCCAGCTCTACTGCTAACTCCACCAGAAATCCCCATGAAAGCTCCATCCATTGGGATCTTTTTTCCTCAAAATTTCTATTGTTCCAATCTTCTTTTATCACACACTTAGGATGGAGATTTCTTGTCATCATTTTATGTGATTAGTCTTGCTCCTCCACCTAGGGAGAGTATCCTTATAGGCATCACTTTTATTCCCTAGCACATGTAGCATGATAACAATCCCACTGCAGAGGCTCAGGTTAAGTGTATTGTTTAGATATTTATATATAATAATGAAATGGAATGACAAAGTAGAAACTTAAGGATTAAAAGGCAGTTCCCTCAATATCAGCAAACATCAGTCTTAATTTTGGCTAAGCCAAACCCTATGACTCAATTCCTCACTTAAGAAACAATATATAACTTTTAAATATTCTTTTGCTTTATCCTAGGATGGGATAAAGGCTTGTGGCCTGGTACTTTTTATAGTAATCTACCAACACACTTTCTAGAGCAATGTGGCCTGAGAAAAGCAGTTCAAAACTCCTGCCAAGACAGGCTTTCTTTATGAGGAGACCAGTATGGAAGCAATGGCCCCACTGTTGTAGTAATATTGATTTTCTGGAACAGTTGGTTCCAGTAGTACTAACTTTTGTCCATTAAGCAGAAACCACTGCCAAGGGTGTCCAACAAAAATCCTGAGAACCAAACATTAATGTACTTCCCTGAGGAATTTTGAAATCCAGTTCAGTTATGTTATTGAACAGGAATCTATCACTGAAAATGAGCTGACTAGTTAATGATAGGGGAGCAGGTGCCTTGCATAGTTTCGTTCCCATGGGGGATGCCTTTCCTCCCCTCCCTTCCTGCCTTGGGTAACAGCCATGACTTGAACGGATTGTCACCATCACAATACAAGCCAGTCCATATCATCTCATCCCTCCATCCCCTTACCACAGTGATTATGTTAGGTGTGGGTGAAAATTCAGCTAATCATTTCACAACATTCCCTGGCTAAAGTGGTTTAGGTTTAGTTTTGTTCAATCAAATGAAAACCAAAGCTTTTGTTTGACAGTTTGGGGTGAAGATCAATCTCTGTTTGGAAAGTCCAAAACTATGACCTGAATTGCTCCCCTTGCCGAAAGTCATATGTTGAAGCCCTAACAACCAATGCAACGGTATTTGAAGATAGGGCCTTCATGTGGTAATTAGGTTTATATGAGGTCATGAAAGTGGGGCCTTTGTGGTGAAATTAGTGCCCTTATAAGAATAGACACCAGAGCACTTGCTGCCTCTCTCTCTCCAGCCACAGGAAGCAAGGAAAGGCCATGTGAGGACACAGCAAGAAAGCAGTTTTCTGCAACCCCAGGGAGAGTCTTTCCCAGATACCAAAACTGCTGGCACACTGATGTTGACCTTGCAGTCTCTAGAACTGAAAGAATAAATTCCTCATTTAAGCCACCCAGCCTGTGCTATTTTGTTATGGCAAGTCATGTGGTAAATAGGTGTGCAGCCTGAAACAGGAGCAGCCATTTTTATCCCTGGAAGAAAGCCAGGCTGAGAACCAAGCCTTCTGGAGAAGGGCAGATCTCCTGAAAGAAAGAAATGGAAGCAATGCCCTAATGATATGACACCTGATTCCACTTGCAGCTGGGAGTACTTTCCCTTGCAAATCAATTCTCCTAACACATAGAAATTGTATATGCACAAGGATGGTATTTAAAAGGTAATATGGAAACATTAAATTTTGAAGTTTGATATGTGCATTATCTCATCTAATCCCCATTTTACGAGGAAAGTAACTTCCATTTTAATAATATTTGTTCTATAAATAAAAACTTGCACAACCATAATTGAACTACTAAAAAGCCTACTTTGTCAGCTCCTAGAAACCATCCACCTATAGAATATAACAGTCCAAAGTTCACGTGATATGAAAGACTCACACTACACAATGCATGAAGGGCAGATGAACAATCTCTTATACAAACAAGAGCTAAGCATAAATATCATTTAATCTTGCCCTCTATTACAGTAACATCAATATGGCTCATAGATAAGATGACCACAACACTAGGGATATAGGAAGGATTCAATAAATATTTGTTGAATTTTATGAACAACCCTGAGTTGATCCTTACAATGCATCTCATTCCTTTAATTGTGTTTATTCAAATGCTTCTGTGGAGACAGCATTTCTGTACCAGAATGTTCAAACTAAAATTAAGAACTACTTGCCTGAACCAAGAGCAAACTGGTACCTCGTCAGTATATCTGGAAGTCCTCGATTTTTTCAAAAATGTGCTTAGATAGCTTCCATTTGCCTCTACAGACTCTCTACCCTTTCCACCTTATGACCTGGATGGTCTGCATTAACGAGCTGCCAGTAGGGTTGAGCCACAGGAAAGGCAAGAGAGTACACAGGAGACAAGCATCTGAAGTCAGAATACTTTTTCTTTAGCTTTCCCCCTGTAGGACCATTGCAAGCTGATAGTTTCCTGCGTTTGTCCACTGGCAGACAGCCTGCCCCAGCTCTAGACTCAGTAGTCATCATCCGCACTGAGGGGAGTATTACAGGCCCCCACAGGCACCCCACTGTTTCTAGCCCCGGCACACTGCATAACTGCCTGGGATTTTGCTCTATGCACAAATAATCCCGTTATAAAATCCGCCACAAATTACCCAATTAATGCATGGCAACTGATTTTTTCCAAGACCATGACTGACACAAACATGGTATCCAGTTGATTTTGTAATGCAACTTGAGATCATGAAGGATACAGAAGCTCTTTAAGCAAAATATGACCTAAAAGTTACGCAGTTGTAGGAGATACGCCTCATATGTTGTCTTACTGGCAGAATCTTCACTCTTACAGTAAAAATATCTAAAAATTTTTTCACATCTCCACAAAAAGCAAAGAGGAAAACAAAACCTTTTTAAAGTCGTCACCTAATGTAAAGACCACTCTGATTTCTTTTCTCCTCTTCAACGCTCTTGGGATTCTAAGTCTCACACCCCTACCCAAAAGTAAAAATAGGAGGGGAAAGAGAACAGCTATGATTTACACCCTGTTTTGTAGGTCAAACATGGAGAAACCTTAGGGAAACCACAACCTAGGAACAGAAAAAGGTGGTAGGAAGGATTAAAAGCACCTGCCCCTGAAGTTAGTGGGACATACGATATAAGAAAGAGGAACTGCGTACAGGACAGAATATTTGCACTGCTCATTACTGAGCCGTAAAGGCTGCTGAATCGGATGACGACCAGAATCTTCTCGTTCTTCCCTGGGGAAGGGGAGGGGTGAGGAACTCCTCTGAGTTGCCAGGCTGGACCCACTCAGATGGCCCACCACAAGCTGAAGGAACTTCCACGTGGAGAAGCGCTAATGCCAAACCACCAGAGGGCTGTGCAGGTTTTCTGCCACAGGAGTCGAAGGTGCACCGAATGCTGCGTTACCCAGTGAAAAGGCCATGTACACAGTAGCCCTGCTAAATCTCACTCAGATCCCAGGTGCACACTTGAGACCTTGGAATGATTAGTTAGGTCTGAGGTCATGTCCTACATTTCAACCTTAAGCATCTACTATTTGGATTCCATCACAGTGAACATGAATCAACGTAGTGAACTTTTTTGAAAATTGTGTGTTCCCTCCACTTGCTTCCAGTCATCAAAAGGCTCGTAAGATTACTGCGTGTAGCAAACAGGGAAAGAGGACTACTATAGGACTGGCCAGCAATGTACCCTCAAAAGTGCTTGGAGTACATGTGTATATATTATTTGAACTGTCTGCCATTATAAAAATCTGGCTCTCCTGCTGCTTTTGGAAAAATTCATAAGATCTGGCAACATCAGGTTCACAATCCCAAAAGCCACCAACACTAGGACTGAGTAACAGCCATGCCCTTTAAACCAGACCTTCCACCATCTGTCACACTGACTTCCGTTAAATCCTGGCTTCCTGAATCATCTGAGAGGGCCAGCCTGACAACTCGGAGAAGGAGTTCCCGCCCTCCCCTTCTCCCCCAGGGAAGAACAACAAAACTCTGGTTGTCGGCTGAGACAGCAACCTTTAGGGCTCACTCTGAGGCACAGTGAAATATTTATCCCCCTGTGATTGAGGGACAATCTCCTTGATCACAAGAAGTGACATCAGCTCAACTGTCATCCACCAAACATTAACTTTCCAAAATCATAAAAAGACTTCTAAAGAAACCTCTGGAAGTTACATCCCCATACTCTCTTCATTTAGATAGTTCCAAATACACAGAGTCGGTTTTTTTCATTGTTTTACTGTTATTCAATTACAGTTGTCTGTATTTACCCCCTACCACTCCCCCAACCCCAGCCGTCCCTCCCTCCCTCCCCTGCTTCCATGCCCCCCTGGGTTTTGTCCATGTGTCCTTTATAGTTGTTCCTGAAAACCCTTCCCCCTTCCCCCATTATCCCCTCCCACCTCCCCTCTGGTTACTGTCAGTGTGTTCCTAATGTCAGTGTCTCTGGTTCTATTTTGCTCCCTTGTTTGTTTTGTTGATTCAGTTCCAGTTAAAGGTGAGATCATGTGGTATTTGTCCCTCACTGCCTGGCTTATTTCACTTAGCACAATGCTCACCAGTTCCATCCACGCTTTGGCAAGAGGTAGCTCCTTTAGCTCCTTCTTTCTTTCTGCTGCATAGTATTCCATCGTATAAATGTACCACAATTTTTTGATCCATTCATTTACTGATAGGCACTTAGGTTGCTTCCAGCACTTGGCTATTGTAAATTGTGCTGCTATGAACATAGGGGCGCATAGGTTCTTTGGATTGGTATTTCAAGGTTCTTAGGATATCACCTCAGTAGTGGAATTGTCAGGTCAAAAGGTAGTTCCATTTTTAGTTTTCTGAAGAAGTTCCATACTGTTTTCTATGGTGGCTGCACCAATCTTGAAAACTCAATAGCTTTGACGTGGCACGTTGTTTTAGGTTGGACTGGACCCTAAAATCAGTCTTGGTCTCTGACCCCTCCACCCTTTCTTGCACACACCCCCAGTCCCACCTGGTAAGATGCTCAGGAAACAGGCCCTCATGTCCAGAGACCGTGGCAACAGCGTCTCAGGCAAGCACACCCTCCACTGGGGTTTCCCAGTGGTGGTGCAACAGCAAGCAAGATGGCAGCTGTGGCTGGTGCTCAGCGTCCACGAGGAGAAGCAGAGGGAGTACTGATAGGCTCCCAAAGTGGAACTCAGCAGCCACAGAGGAGGTAAAGCAGTGGCTCAGGGAAGGGCAGAACAGAAGGAGCACAACCCAGAATACTAGGAGATGCTGCCAGAGAGAGACGAGACACTGGAGGAGTCAGTGCAGTCCGACCACTCCAACCACACTGTGACCACTGCCAGCAACATGGACCTCTCAGCGGCCAGCTGCTCTGACCACACCCACCTGAGCACGGGGCCAGGCAGGGTCTTCGGAGGACGTGCCATTGTGGAGAAGCCGGCCAGAGCCTGGCCCAGGAAGTCCCCTCCGTTCTCCCTGTCATAGCATCCCTGCCTGCACACTGTCACAAAAAGTTCACAAGGAAATACCCTGCATGAGCTCAGGACACCACCAAAAAGCCCCTAAGTGCCACTCGTACCAACAAGACCCAGCAACACCATCTGGCTAGCAAAGCCTGGCACAGAGGCAAGGGGAGCCTGACCACCAGGACAGACCACAGCCCAGGCTGAACATACCTGCCCTGCGTCCTTCCACTTGGCCATCCCCAGCACACAGCCTGCACTGAGACCTGGGGCCTCTACCCCAGAAGCAGCAGGCAGCTCAGAGCCAGCCTCCCTCAGAAGGAAGCTTCAGGACCACATTTGGAGCATCTTTCCAAATGTTCCCTCACCCTTAGGTCAGCCCCTTTGCTTTGGGAGGTCCAGATTTGCCCCATGTTCACCCATGTTTGGTACTTTACATCTGAAATGGACACACATGAGAATACATAGGCCCTAATGGGCCTCTAATGGGGGGCTGTCCTTTATAACCTGTCAATAGTGCTACCATGATGAACAGAAACATGCGTAGCCCGGATGAAGCCTTGGTTAATTTCTCAGCCCCATAGCCTCGGGAAGTAGAGAAGAAATCTTTTAACATTTCAATCAGGCTGACATCAAGCACTGAAGACTGTTGCTTTGAGGCAGAAATCTAAGGCAAGGTAGAAAACTGGAATGGGAGAATGTCAGCTTGGCAATAAGAACCAGAAAGAAGTTGAAAGGCCCATTAGGAGGTCAGGGGCTTAGTTTCTTAAATATCATGGACCACTAGAGCTGGGCAGGACCTGAAATCTCATCTAACCCCTATTCAAAGATGAGGGAATGAAACTGAAAGCCATTAAATGGTTTAGCCAGGATGTCTGTCTTGTTGACCTCTGTTTCCCAGCATTCAGCCCAGTGGCTGGCATGTAACAGCAGTTGATTAGATGGTTGGTTGGTTGAATGAACATATGGCAAAAGCGGAACTGAAACAAAAGACAAAGGGTTTACAGCTAGTGTTTCCCTACCCCACTGATCATCTGAATTATCAAAGAAAGCTTTCTAGATAGATGCCTGGACCCAACCCCTGGCCTCTTGAACCAGAATCCTCAGAGGCGAGGGCCTGGTGTCGTTAACCTTCTCCCTGTTCCTTTGGATGATCACCTGGGTCTGGGAATCATCGCCATGAACCACGCCGTCTCTTGACACCTAACATAACTAGTTGCCATTTACTCCGCCTGTCAGTTTGCTCAGACAGAGCCAGCCATGTCCCCTTCTGGAGTCGGGAAGTCCCCACGGAAGCTTTTTCTAAATGTAGCACGGAATTTCCAGGGTGGTTATCACATTTAGCCCAATTTGGATTAAAGGGTGACTGTTGACTTTTAAACAACAGGATTTGATATCTGAAGTGGCACAGGATTGAATAGCAAGAAAAAATGGACATACATGAGAATACATAGGATTTCATAGTAAAACCCTTGTCACTCAGCCCGACAATGGTCTCTCAGACGAGCCCTGGAAGATATCCTGGTGTAGAGGGGATGCTATGGGCAAGGACTCAGAAAATAACGTAACTGAATTAGGTCTTCATTAATACAACAAATAGGGTATTATTTTTTACTCAAAAGATAATAACAGAGTTATTTCAGTAACAAGTGTCTGTGGCCTTTCTGTTCCTCTCACATTAAAATCTTTGTCTCACATGAGGTCTGGTATTCATCATTGACTTATTCAGACCTATCTAGGATCTCCTGTTAACAGGAAAAGAAGCTAAGCATAGGCCATAACAAATCAGAGGGTAATATGTTAACCAGATACCATTCTCAAAGGGACATTCTAAAGACAAATGCACTTATGGTCACAAAGTTCTTTGAGCTCCCAAGAAAAAAGAGGTTCTGTGTATCTGGTCCTATTAATAACTTCTTTGGGTTTCATTTGTGCTCATACCCACAATAATGCAAGAGGCGATGTAGCCTGCTTCATTCATTCAGTCATTCATGTACTTTAAATTTATGTATGAAAGTCAATGCAGGGCCTTCTTACCTTTTTTTAGTTCAAATTTAAATTAAAAAGGAGGGAGAGAAAACCAAATAAAACCTCTTTCCATCCTTGCTCAAATCTGTCTATATTACTCTCTGTAATTAGTATATTCCAAAACTCAACTCCTTTTCTGAGAATCTAACATAGAGCATGATGACTGTAGTTGATAACACTGTATTATATATTTGAAATTTGCTAAGGGGATAGATCTTAACTGTTCCCACCACCAAAAAAGGTAACTATGTGAGGGGACAGACATGTTAATTAGCATGATTGTGGTACTCATTTCACAAGGTATATGCATATCTAGTTATGTTATACACTTTGAATACATGCAGTTTTATGTCAGGTATGTCTCCAATAAAGCTGGAGGAAGGGAGCAAGCAAAGTACCCAGCAGAAAGAGATTGGTCAGTCCTAGAGGCACTGTCAATATCATATCTCCCAGTCCTGGCTCCTGTGTCTCTCTCAGGGCCACTGTCCACTAAAAGAACTCTATGAAGACCAAACGCAAGTTTTTAAATTACCCAGCCCTCTCAACTCCTGAAAGATAAGAAAGAAAAACGGAGGGAAGGTGAGAGACTATGGTGGTAAGAGTGGTGCTAAAGCAGAAACACAAACCAATAAATGCAAGTAAGTTCGGAGTCAGGGCCACCACGGAGTCTTAAACCAGGCCCACTGTGTTTTGAGCTTGCAGAAGCACATATGGTCTTCCATTAGCGGGTCTCAGAGCAGTGGGCAATGTTACCATACCATATGTGCTGATCACAACAACAGGGCTGATTTATGTTAGTGAGTGCAAGGTTTTCTCTTTGTATTTCATCTCCTTGTTATTTCAAGAGAAGTGTAAGGGTAGATTTATTCTGCCTTTACAGAGAGTCTTCCTGGAGTTTGTTTAAAGTTGATAGTTTCCAGTAGGGTGAAGCACATCTGTTTCCCACAAAAATCTAGTGAAAGCTAGGAGTTCCTTCTCCTCTTCCTCCCCTGAAATGAAAGCAGATTTACTCTCATCCCCATCCCAACTTGAAGCTTATTCTAGAACCACAAACATAGAGTAAAGAGTCTATGATACAGAATAGTCACTCTATGAATTTAATGCTTACTTGTGGCTTCTCCCATTTCCTCTACTTCTTTTCTCCCCACAAGGAGTAACTCCAGCCAGGAGTCAGTGACTTCACAAGGCTAATCAGGCAAATCCCAAGTATGTCAAATAACTAGGCAGAAATTTTGGAAATGACAGGAACGTTCTACTATCTTTATCTCTCTAGAAGAATCTAAGATTCTCCCCGGCTGGCCAATTCATCGATTGTTCAGTACCGCAATCAAAGTGGGTCAAAAGGCAAATGAAAATAGAGGTTTCAATGGCACATAGAGATAGAGGATATTGTTGGCCGTTACATGTGAAAATAAGATGTCAAGAGCCACTATCATATGGCTCCATGGAATTCAGTCACCTCTGGTCCTTTGGGGCTAGAAAATCATTTCTCTTGGGCATCTCCATGCTTCTATCGCACTAAATGGCACTCACACTTCTGAACTCCACCTAGTTAGCACCTGTCTGTAGTCCCAATAACAGCCTATAAGTTAATCACTTGCCCTCTCAATGCAGATCTTCAAAACTCTTTTATCACATCTTGTACTTCCTCTAATCAATAGACATCAAAGAGACAAAAAGCATTCTAATGATTAAATTAAGTGACCCTGAGGTGTGAAGGAATGACAGCCATTCTGTAGCTAGTCTTCACCTCAGTGTGTGGTTAGCAATAAAAATATGTTTCTAATTGATATAAAGGCCAAAGGTGAGACAAAGGGGAGAGAATCTTTCCACGCCTTGTGGGGAAGAGGCATAGTTTTTAACTGGACTCTAAATTTTATCAGACTATTTTCACCTCCTATGCGTACCCCACTCACCTTTCTCTTCCTCACTATTCCTTCCTGAAACATCAGGAATGGGAAAGAGCCCTGAGTGAGCAATAAAGTCAAGGGCAATGACTCAGTGCTTGCAAGGCTTTATTGCTTAGCTAACAAAACTCCTTGTCTTACAATAGAGAATAAAATTCTCTTTTGCTCATCTGCCTCTCTTTAAAATTGAGGTGGTCATTTAAAGAGCCAAATTCTACCTCTTTTATATAATAAGAATCCTGAAAAGCAAAATACGGTGTTTAAAAACATGTGTCATATAAAGAGATTAGAAGTACAGCTTTAGACACAAGCAGATTGAAGTTCAAAGATGGGCTTTGTCCTATACAACATTTATGATTTAAGGCAGTTACCACCACTCTAGATTTCAGTTTGGCCTCCTGTAAAATGGGATTATTTTGGGGGGGGGTGCTCCACCTACAGAACCCTCTCCCCCACCCCCACCCCCACCCCCGCCCCAGCCACTGCAGATGAGAATAAGTCTACCACAACATGATCTTCTTGGGGAGGAAAGATGGCCAATCTCTCAAAAAAGAAGGGTCTTGAGCCTGTTCCTCAGTGGGCTTTTATTGGGTTCAATTTGCACAGGAATACAGGTAAAGTATTCATCGGTCATTGTCAGACAGTAAGGATCAAACAATAAATAATATCAAAGAACTATGAGGGCTTATTCTGAGTCAGGGTGAGTTAGCTAAAGGGCCATAAAATTTTGGGAAACAAACTTGTTTTGTGCTTGGACCCTTATCAGAAAATTGAGGGCATTCATAGCAAAGCAAGTTTCACAGGATTTTATGCATTCTTTCTTAGGCCCGATTACCCCAGGGAACCGCCTATTCCTGCCCAGGGCTGCACCTCTCTCCAGCATTGTTTCAGGCTTAAATCAGGCAAAGAAAGTAAGGCAGCCAAGAGATTAGGAGACTTCTTACAAACAGAATGAGAACTCAGGCTATGTCAAAGACAAGAGGTGAGGGTCCATCACCCCCTTTTGCTATAGTCCTTCAAGTCCTTCTCTGATGGCCCCATCATGACCATGCCTGTCTTAGGTCATCCCTCCCTTGAGGAATCTTACCCAGCATTGGCGAATCAGTCATCCACTGGGGGCCAAGCAGGGTGAAGTAAAGGGGGCAGAGGACTGCTGGGAAGATAAGCTTTGTCTCCTTAGTGGCTTATGGTCCCAAGGTCCTTTTACTCAGCCTTAGCAATGGGAAGTTACAGCTTCTGAAACCCGGCAGGGCAGTTCCCAACAATTATTCATACCTATGTCATTGACAAGATTCAATGACATAAAGCCTATAGACATTTAGCAAAGTGCCTAGCATATTGCAAGTGCTCAGTATCAGCTGGTTGTTGTTGGGATGAGGTTGGTGGTTATGGATAGAGCCCATTCCCACCACACTGAACATTAGTTCAGAGAGGAATAATGTCTCATCTTTTTCTTCCTCAGCATAGCACCACTCAGAGTGCATATACAATAAATATTTGCTCAAGTGAGCAGAAACAGTGGGCACAGTTAATTAAGTCATTTAACAAATACCTGTTAGGCACCTATGTCCCATGAAATATCTTAAACTCAGGAGATAAAGTTGTGAAAAAAGTTATTAAACCTCCTGTGTTTAAAGAGTTATCATTCTACTAATGAAAGGCAGATAATCAACAAGTATATAAGTTACATAATTTCAGATGATAACGTGGTGATATGAACTATTAAATAGTAAGCAGAATTATGGACTAGAGTGTGACCTGGGGTGAGAAGCAACTTTTTATAGGATCATTAATGAAATCACCTCTGAGGAGGTGGTATTAAATCTGAGAATTGGACAATACAAATGGGATGACCATGAGAAGATCTAGAGTGCCCTGAGCAGCAAGTATGAAAAACCAACACCAGGTACCAGCTTTTAGTATCTGAAGAACAGACAAGGAGCCACTATGTCTAAAGCATAGTAAGTAGTGAGCACGTGGAAGAGCGTATAATGTGGGGGTGGGGGAGAGCAAGAACCAAGCACAGAGCCTAGGGAATGCGGGGTTGTTTGAATTGTATTCTAATCACGATAGGAAGGCATCAGAAAGTTTGAAATAGCTTCTCCGAAGGGACACCTGCTTGGTATGTGATTTTGAGATGGAGCAAATGAGGCTGTTCTGGCTCCTGTTTAATAGTTTCATGCTAATACAGCATGCAAGATTGTCAAAGCAACCGGGCACTCCTTCTGTGGTTGATATTCAGAACTGTTATATCCAAGGAATGTAATTCCTCAGTGAAAAAAATCAGGACTTTCTTTTAACTTCAGAGAATAGAGAATTCGACCAAAACTTATCAATCCATTCAACGAAAAAGGATATAAAGATTTAAGAGGGTGGGGTCAGGTATCTTGCTTTGAATCCCTTCTCAATTAGAAAAGATATATAAAATCTTACCTCTGTAAGGGACCAGTTTTCTCTTTTATTAGAATTCAACCACCACGTTTATTAGAATTCACATCCTAATCTCCAGGAAGTAACATTTTATAAGGATTAATCTAAACCTCCATAACTCAAAAAAGAAATTCCTGGAAATGGGGATGTGACATACTAACACTGTATTATTCCATATCTCAACAGGAAAAGAGAAACCACTCTAGGTATTTCAAAACAGGGAATTTGACAGGAAACAGAAAAATCTGGTCAAAGCTGGCAGAGAGAAAGGGAACAGGTAAACGTAGCCAGAGGCTAGTAATTGTGAGAGTCTGCTCCCATCCTTGGACTAGAGAAGCAAAGGGGAAAATGTTTCTCAGAGTCCATGATCTCTATGCCATTGCCAGAGCACCCACTGCTCACGCTGCTGGCATCACAGCCATGTTTTCTTTGCAGAAAGTTTGGAGCCTAAAGTCATCTGCAGCAGTCATGGTCCTCCGGGGCAGAACACCAGGAATCTAGACTTGTCTGCCACCACTAAGGCCTCAGAACCACAGAAAAAGTCGTCTCCGCCCTTCCTCCTGTTTTCTAATCTCCTACCAAGGCCTCCCATTGCAGAAAGTAAGTAGAAGCCATTTGGCAAGGGAATTTTAGAAATGTAGTTTGCAGACTTCTAGTCCCCCAGGAACACATAGAGCCTGGAAGGGCGGGAATGGGACCGGGAGCCAACAGACAAGTGGATAGAAATTGTCCTCTTGGTTTTTACTGTCTGAACTCCTAAGAAACTAAAGGTAAATAAAGGCTGTCTGGAGATATTCTGAAGAGTGTTTGAAGCTGAAGAGAAGAACAGGGAGAATCTGAAACCCACAGAATGAAAGAGGAGAAACTTGTGAGACAAGCAACAACTTTAGTGCTTCCTTTGCACCCCATCTCCTTTCTCAAGCTACCTTTCTACACCAATGCATCTATTCTCGAAGAACTAATCAAGCCTCATTCACTGTAGAGTGTAAATGACTGATAACAGTTTTAAGAAGAGCCAGTACAGTCAACAGAAGAAATTCAGGAATAACATTGCCAAAAGCTATTTTTAAAATAAATAATCCTTAAAATGTTTTATATGTCAGAATATAAAATCTTGTCCTCCAGCTCGCACAATTTACAGGGGAAAATATGGTTCAAATAAATAAAATACCATGTGGAAGGCATAAAAGATATGTACAAAGGAACAGTAGCTCAACAAAAGCTGATCCAAAACAAAGTTTCTCAACTTCAGCACTACTGACATTTGAGGCTCAATAACTCTTTGTGGTGGGGTGGGGGAGGTGCCGTCCCGTGTATAATGTTTAACACCAGACCTGGCCAGTAGTACTCCCAACTTGTGGCAACAAAGAATTTCTCCAGACATTGCCAAATGTTTCCCAGGGAGTAAGATCTAACGTTTCTTATAAAACAAAACAAAGCACTTAAGTTAAAGTACATAGAAAAAGAAAAAGAAAAAGAAAAAAAGGATTTCAGGCAGGAAAAAAAACACATCATATGTAAAGGCATGAAGGCACAACATAGCAAGGAGGTTGGAGCAAGGGTGTGAAAAAAGGTTGTGAGAAGGGGTGTGGAAGGACGAGGCTTGGAGGCAGAAAGTATTTACTATGCCAGGCTAAAAGTCTGAACTTTGGCCTTTAGACAAGCGGGAGCTATTATATAAGGATTTTGAGTAGGAGATTGAAGTTATTCAAATTTGCATTTTGGAAGCATTCTTTGGTGACTATGTGGACAACAGAATAGGGTAGAGGAGATGCAAGAAATGGAACCCAGTTATCTATTTGCCATCATCCCAACCAGATAATAAGGATTGACGTGAGAGTCCCAAAAGTAAGCTGAATGATACTTAGATGGAATTACTGTAACTTAGTGATTAAGTGAATATGGAAAGCAAGGGAAAGAAGAAGTAAAAGAATTGCAGGTTGCAGCCCTCGCTGCTGTGGCTCTGAATTGAGCAACAGCTTCTAAACTGGAAGGTCACAGTTTCAATTCTCAGTCAGGGCACATGCCTGGGTTTTGGGCCAGGTCCCCAGCTGGGGATGTGTAAGAGGCAACCAATAAATATTTCTCTTCCTCTCTTTTCCCCTCCTTTCTCCTCTCTCTAAAAATTATTAAATAAAAATATTTTTTTAAAAAAAGAATTGCAGGTTGCAGGTTTGAAGTAATGGGAAATGAAGCTGGCTGAGAAATGTGTCCTGCTTTGGCTATATGAAGTTCGAGTTGTCTGTGGGACATTGAGGTCAAGATGTCTAATAGCCTGTTGCTCAGGTAAATAATCTGGGGTCTATCTGCTTGGGACTCCAGAACAAGCAGAAGATGGCATGCCCATGAGTTACACCTTGACTGGAGAACAGACAGCATGAGACAGGACCCACGGACTGATTTCAGGGGTATGTTAAGTTTGGGGAAAGGGTGGGGTCAAGAAAGTAGAAAAATCTTAAAATGATTTTGAAAACAAATAGTGGAATAGACGAAATTAGAGCTGGAGAACAAGAGCAGCTAAAAAAAAAAAGCTTGAGGGGGAAGGAGTGGTTAATAATGCGGAAACCAAGCAAAGGTAAGGGCTAAAAACTGACCCTTAACTACCATGATCAGGAGCCTCTGGTAGCCTTTTCCAAGGTGATATCAGGAAGGTCTAAGAATCTGAATACAGTGAGCAGAAAAGTAGACTAAAAAAAGAGTAGAAAGTGAAGTTGTATTCATGCAGACAACTTTCAAATACCATAGCACTGTTATCTCAATGACAAGACTGAATGTATTTGTAAGGCTATAAGAATGAACCCAGAGAAGGAATGATTAATAGTCATCAGACCTTGAGGGAAAGAGACAAAATGAAGGATGCGGTTAGTGGGAGGACCGATCTGACAACAAAGAAGGACGTCTCTGACACAGAGCGGGTTTTGAAGTAGACGTGTTCAGGTGACAAAGAATATTTGTGCCTCTGAGAAATAGAAAGCAAGGCTACCTTTCAAGAATTACCATATCTTGCCATGTATAATGTGCATTTTTTTGCCCAATTTTTTTAGGGAAAAATAAGGATGCACATTATACACGGGTAGTACTAATTCCATGCCTATATAGATGTTTTCAATTCTTTTATTTATGCTTATGCATTAAAAGTGTAACTCTAGAAAGCAATAATGATACCCATATGCAAACTAACACCCTGGAATACAATAATTGGTTTTGTTTCTAAATATAAATAAATAAATAATTTAATTAAGATATTAAAAGAAAAGGTTTTTTTTTTTCCTGAAACTTTGGGCCCAAAACATGGGTGTGCATTACGTGGCAAAATACAAGATATCAAATGAGGCCCTTTGAAAGCAAGAGTCAGATTGAGCATTTCAGGAGGGATAAACATTTCTAATAATTATCACAGGAAGTAGGAGAGAAATGAGAAGCATAGCGAAGGCTGACCAGGCAGCTTTGAGGACCCAATTGAAACCTGAACCCACTTCCTTTCAGAGGGGCCACTTTGTAGGGATGTGTGACTTTTCTGGGCTGCACTTAGCTGCTCAAATTAGGAGGAAACTGAATCTAGGTGGACCCTGACTGCATTATCCAATAAAATATGGTGGAAAATGATGCTATGTGAGCTTCTACATCAGGCCTTTAGACAGTAGAAGCTTCTACTTCTAGCCTTTACTCACTCACTGATGAAGCCCTGAGCTACAATATAGGTTTACTTACTAGAAGAACCATATGGAAAGGCCTACACCACAGAAAGAAGAGGGTGGGTGGTTGAGCCCTGCATCCAACCAGACACTTCTATCAAAGTGCCAGTCATGTGAACAAACCCAACTTGAACCCTGCTGACCACTTAAGCACTGAGTGACCCAATGCATGCAACGTGGAGCCAGTGAGTCCAGCCCAACTTCCAGACCCATAAAATCACGATGGAAATAATGGGAAGCTGTGGTCTCCATCAAGCTGTGGACTTCAAAAGTGGGGCTGCCCTAAGTTTGGCATGGGCCAGAGTCTAACTCTGGGAGTGGGCTGTAGAAGCTGGGTGGTGATGAAAATCCTGGTGATATTATAAATGTGAGTGAGAAAAATTAAAAGACTAAGGAATAGGGGGAAAAATCACCCAGGTTCAAGTTATTGCTAATCATTCCTGGCTGTTACTCTTTTCAAAAAAAGACTCAGTGAGGAAAGTTGTTCACTAGCAGTCGCCTCCAACTGCCATTGTGATGCCTGGTGACACATAATTAGAAAACAAATGACAGATTAGTTTAATAATATTCATTAGCAACTAATGAAACTGACAGTGTTTCCTAGTGAAGGCAGGTTGGTCTGTTGATTTTAAGCAAATTATGTCCCCCCCCTCCCCCCGCCCACCACTCACCCATCTGCCTTTCAGCTAGAGGCTGAGAGGTGGGGGCAAGGATTACAAATGGCGCATAAAAAGGGGCACCACGAGGTGAGATGGTGGAGGGGACAAAGAGAACAGGAGGAGACCAATCACAATGGGAGGGAAGAAGGTCCTGGGGTCCAGGCAGGGGATAAAAGAAGGAAGGGAGTGAAGGTAACCTTCCCCAACACACACCCCAGCCCAGCTATCTTCAGACATTTGACTGCTGTCAAGAAACAAAATTTCCATTTGCCTTGGGGAAGAAATGGTTAACAGAAGGGGGGAGGGGCAGTGCTTCTTTCAGGCATTGTTGTTCTTTTCTTTTTCCTTAAAAAAATTATCCTAAGTAAGAATTTTAACGATATGCAGAAATCATAGCTGTCTTACTGAATTGCTGCAGGACTGACCCCCCTTGACAGTTCTTAAATTATTCAGCTATCAAGGGCCTGCTAAACATTAAATTAAGCATCCTCTCTCCCCTGTCCTAAACCATTAAGTTATGCAAATGCACAGATAATGGGGCATATGACAACTGGAGGCATTAATCACGCAGCCCTGTCTCTGGGCTGTTGTTATGTAGAAACTGCATCTGCCAACAGACCGAACAGCCACAATTAGATCTCACTTAATGGAATGAGGAGACACTGCCTAGCCCTCCACACTCGTGTTAGGTTGTAGACCTGAGAGTGAATAAGGCACTAGGGAGAGCCACCTGCTCTCGTTCTCCTTCTACCCCCCTCTCTCTTTTTAATACCTGCTCCTCCAATTGAAATAAAAAAATTGCCTGTAATTGTTATCATTTGCAAACAAAACCTGTCAGAAGACAAACCTGCTGTTTACAATGAATGTTTTTGTTGTTCCCCTGGTTAAGGTTCTTTGGGGAATTTCCTTCATTTGTGTATGTGTGTGTGTGTTTAAAACAAATTCTTTGTCTTTGAAGGAAGGCTGGAGCTTGGGAGTGGGAGGAAGCAAACAAACAGCCTCCTAATTGCTGAACTCAAGACACAGACTGACTCACCCTGCCAGGCGGTTTGCTGACGCGCTCTTCTGTGGCTGCTGACTCCCACCAGCACCAGCTGTCCAAGAAAGAGGCGGGCAGAGACTAAGCTGTCCTCAACCAGTCTCTCCCCCAGCAAGTGGTAAATTAGACTGGGAGACATCCGTTCCCTGATCTTCCCGAGAGCTTTCCTTTCCCGTCATGATTTAACATCCTCCGTTTACACCGTATGTATTTTTTTTGAAATCCAAGTTATTAAGCATATTTATAGTGGTCAATTGTTTTGTCCATTGTCTCATCTGGTTTGGTTTTGTTATTTTCAGTTTTATTCTTAGGACGTGAGGGCCACACGGTTGGCTGTGTAGGAATAAACTTGTATATGACTTGCTAACAGTTGCCATCCGTAGAAGCCTTGAGCTGGCATGTCTTTTTATACCAAAACATAGATTTCCAACTGGTTTCTCAAGAACTGTGTGGCTCCACAGTCCTGGGTAGACAGGAAGCCCAGTGTGGGAGAGGTTCATGATCGCCACCTCCATCCTCACACAGCACGAGCATCACTTTCAGCTGTTCCATGGACTGAGCTTTCGTGTCCAAAAAAAAAAAATTCTTCTGTTTACAAAAAGTATAGTTCAGGAAACTACTGTTCTAAAGTGAAGTCAAGGAGACTTTTCGACTTAGTCCCTAGCAACAGTCATTTAGTTTCAGATCTGTCCTCCATTTGCTAAACGTAGAAAAATTTAAATGTTAACAGTCAATGACCCTGTTTTTCCTCCTTCCCTCAAGAGTTCTCCAACACTTTTAGGAAGTCTACATGCATTTATGAGCAAGAAACCCAGAGTAAAAAGGAGGAGTGACGATGTGCCAGAATAACTGAAGCCAGTCTGCCCCTCTTTCCTGTTAAGTCCACTAACCACCATTCAGGGCCACTTAGCTCTGAGCTGGGTCAAGACACCTCTAACCTCCAAACTGTATCCTATGCAGACAGAGGGAACAGGCCAGCAGTTGGGGTGAGGGGGACTCTATACTTACTATGGAGGAGGAAAACTCATGCATGTTTACCTGGTAAGATTCCGTAAAGTGCAAACTCTACTCAAGCATCATGTTCCTTCCAGTCCTGGCCTGCTCCATACTGTCTTTTCCTAAACCTACCAGCGGTTCTTCCTCCTGAGGCCTTCCTGAGCTTGGATGAATCCAACCACAAGGTCTGAGCTCTTTCTGGTCTCATTGGGAACACTGGTCTCTTGCATTCTGCTCTGCCTTCCCCAAACCATCTTCCCACACACTCCTCAGTGCATCACATGCAAATCAGCATGACCTTCCTCCACTTAAAAATCCTATACATATTGGATCAATTTTTGCCATCTTAGCATTGGGGTCATTACTTCCAGAAGACTTCCTTGAGCTTCCTCCACTTCCCCATTCCACCAGTGCCAGTCGGACTCCATCACTCCCTCCCCTGCACTTTCACAGCTCCTCGTTACCTGCTTGTGGCTTTCACATTAAGTCCTCACATATTTGCTTGTCTCTTTCCGTGAACAAACTCATGGCTTAGGGTAAGTGCAGATTCCAGCTCTTTTCACTCTTACCTCTGTTAACTAAGGCAGTGATTCTCCAATGTTAAGGCACCTCCAAATCATGAGTCACAGGGAACTAGTTTAAAAAGCTGATTAATGGACCTGGAGAACATTATGCTAAGTGAAATAAGCCAATCAGAGGAAGAAAATTACCATATGATTTCACTCATATTGGGGATCTAATGAACAAACTAAACTAACAAGCAAAAATAGAGACAGACTCATGGATAGGAGCAGGCTGACAGCTCTGAGGGGTGGGGAGAAGGTGATGGAGGGATCAAAAAAAGGAAAAAGAACTCATGGACATGGACAACAGTGCGGTGATTGTGGGGCAGAGGGGTGGCTGGAGGTGGAAGAGGATACAGAGGAGATAAATGTTGTGGAAAATACAATAAAAAATGAACTATTCAAAATAAACAAAAAATAAAAAGCAGATTAGTTCAGCAGGTCTGGGGTGGAGTCTGAGATTCTGCATTTCTAACAGGCTCCCAGGATGTCAATGCTGCTGTTCAGTGAACCACATGTCAGGTACCCAGACCCTAACAACTTTGAACAGAGCCTCTGTGTAATATCCTCAGTGTTGAGTACACAATAAAAGGTTTGAGTGATTACCAACCACCCCCACCCCACTGTTAAATGACTAGCTGCTAAGTCTACCTAACAATACTCTTGTCTGATAAACTTACAATGAGACCTCATACTCAGGCCTTGTTATAAGAAACAATTCAGGTGCACAGGAAAAATGGATGACACTTCCCTTATTCATCTAAAGGCTTATCTGGCTTCCCTGAATAAAAAGCTGACTCCTTCCTCCCCACTCCTAAAATCTCTCAACCCTGCTGTCACTTCTAACAAGTCTATCAGCTGTCTTCTCCCTCTACGTACTGGGAAGTTGTCTTTGCAGCACTATTTAATTTTAAAGATCATTCTAGTCACATATTCCTTTCCTTGCTTATTAAGCATCTTCCCACAGGAGTGGAAGGTCAATGAATGCATGTCTGTCTTGGGGGCCCCATCACCTCATCAGTAGAGAACACAGTGCCTTGCATTCAGACATTGGATGGAAGGGGCCCACAAACAATTAGGGCGCAGAAACGATTGGTCTTCTACAAATTCCAGTGGGCCCACCTCCTTCTGCAGCTTTTGGTCTACTCTTCTCATCTTACTGTTATCAATGCTGAATGACTCGAAGAACCAAACAGGCAGAGGTCCAGTGGAAAACGCCGAATGTTCACCCTGGAGCAGAGGCAGGAATCTGTCAGGACAGCCCTCTGTTGCTTTTAACCTCAGCGGGATTTAGAAACATTGAAGTCCTCTGGAAATGCTGATTTGCATGAAAAGCAAACAAGGATCATTCTTTTGTGGTGGTGTTTATTTTTGAGGATTCTCGTGCCTCCTGAGTTGTTAACATGTATTGTGAGGCTGAGCAAATCTTCCCACTTTTGTCCCAATGCTCCCGTCTTTTCTCGGAAACTCGTTTAACAAAGTGCCCACCCATGAAGTTTGGCTTGAGGGGTGTAAAGGGGAAGGAGGTTTCACTAAAGCAGCTTTAATTTTTAGAACAATACTTAACACTGCAGCAGAGAAGATTTGCATTTTCCAGTAGTGAGAACTGAGGCTAGATTAGGATGTTGAAGGTTTTACTATTTTCCTTAAACATTAAGTTACACACATTGGGGCCCAAGATGAGCCACCCCCAAATACCCCAAAATGGCATATTGATGACTTATCATTAAAGTTACTGGATGAGTAGCTGGTGCCTCTCTGTGCCCTTGGGTTCAGGAAATAAACCTCCCATGTGAAAGGTGCCTTCCCAGTACTTGGAAGACACCCCCTTACCACCAGAACTAAACAACTCAGAGCCAAAAGTCTAAGTAATCCATTTCTATTGCCTCTTTTCTAATATACGACTTTGAATTCCCATTAACAAATGTCCAGACCTTGCTTAGATTCCTCTATAATGAGCATTAACTTTCTTTGTCCTGTCGATTTCTCACAATTTATTGTCTTTGTCTAAATAGTATATACAGGTACCTGGCTTGATCATTTCTTTGAGCCCCATTTTATAACCTGAGCATCATCCCATGATCCTTCCATGCACACGTATTAGATTGCTTATTTTCCTCCTGTTAAGCTAGTCTTGTGTCAATTTTATTGTTTTATTATCAGTCCAACCATAAGAAGAGAAGTAGGGTAGATGGGGGAATTTTTCCCTTCCCCGACGCACAAATATCAGAAGTTGTTTAGTTGAAGAAAGTTGAGAAACAAGGTAGGAGGGACAGACACGGGCCTGTTGAGCCTCCAACTCTGCTTGTCTAACATTCTGTTTTGCGCAGAAGTATTTTAGGAGTAACTGACAGGGCCCCAATTCATTCCAGCTTAAACTAAAACGTGAAAGGAAGTGATTGGCTCATCTAATCGTGCAGCTCTAAGCATCAGGCATGGCTGGATCCAGGGTCTCTACAAAGATCAAATATTAGAAAATCTCTGTCAACACCAGAGGTTTTGCCTATTAACATAGTGACTGTAAGAGAAGAGTGGCTACTTAGCATAATGAATGTTAGGAATGTGTTCTTAATGATGAAATGAAAGATATTCAAGATGTGTGAATTGCCTCACAGCATCTATCATTTCCACCAGAGCTACGGCTTTTACCACTAGTGGTGCCCCCTAATCCACCATGACTCATCCCTAAACAGTCGTGTGTCAAGCCAGAGGGTTAGAGGCTTGGAAGCTTTCTGGTTATCTGTTGCTGAGCTCAGCACAGAAGGATCTTGCCTCTGGGATACCATCATGAATGCCTCACATCAGTCTTCCACACAAAACCCGTGATGTGGCCACTCTGCAGACACAAGATGCACCCTGACCCAAAACGGGATTCAGGTGTGGAGACTGAAGGACAGGAGGCTGACATGGGTTTTTATGGTGATTGGGGGTGGGAGCAGGAGGCAGGTTCACACAAGGGAAAGTGCTTGCAGGATTTGCATCCCCCCGCCCCCACTGAACCACAGAAGGAGCACCCAGGCTTCCTGATCAGCTTGCCCAGATGGAGCAGAAGGGGAAGAGAAAGGAATGAAAAGTTGTCAGAAGTCAAACATGAAAAAAATGAAGTCAGACTCTTTATTGCAGACATAAAAGAGGAGGGACTTTGAAATTCAAAAAGCTAATAGAACAAATTGATTGAACTATTTTGACTCCTGCTTGCAACTAAATGTTTGCTTACTAGCTGTCTGTATATGTCATAGAATTTGTGAGACCTGCTCAACTTTTAATAGGAAAGCAAGATGACGAAGGTGTCAACCCTAACCACCTTAAACCTTCTGGTAGTCATAGTTACCAGTCAAAAACTGCCCAAGGCTTTTATGTGGTTCAGTTGTTTTAGGGGGGTTATAAGACCTCTGTTTTCCATTATGGTATGTCCATTCTCAGGGAGATTCTCTGCAAGTGGTGACAAAAAGCTTAACATACTGACCCACAGTGTCCCTGGTCAGGGGACAGGCCTCTGTTCTGATGAATCCAAGCATGCTTGGGTCACACACCTCAATTGGAACCAAACCTCTGATGGGCCAGGCCTGGTTCCCCAGACCTGGTCTGAGGGTCAAGTTCCTCCACACAAACAAAGCATCCAAGTGAGCAACAGGCAGAGAAAAACGACAGGTAGATCCACCTCACAGCTTTCCCTAGCCACTGGGAGTACTGGGTCCTCTCCTGCTATCACTTTGCTTCCAAACTGCAGATGCAACACTCACCCCACAATGGAACATTGTTCAGCCTTGAAAAGGAGTGAAATACTGACACACACTCCAAAACAGACAAGCTTTGAAAACATTTTGCTAATTGAAAGGAGCCAGGCATAAAAGACCACAAATTGTGTGATTTCACTTATTTGAAATGTCCAGAACAGGCAAATCCAAAGACAGGAAGCAGATGGGTAGTTGCCCAGCAATGGGATAAAAAGGAAATGGGGAGTGACTACCCATGGGTGTGGGGTTTCTTAGAGGTGATGAAATGTTCTGGAATTAGACACTGTGTTGGTTGTACAACCTCACGAAACCTTTCTAAAACCACTGAATTATATAAAGAGGGTAAATTTTATGGCATGTGAATTATCTCGATCAAAAAATAATTGTTAACATAGGCAGCAGAATTACTTGTAGCTAAGTGGAGCTGGAGCTGTATGGCTTTGACCCCTTCTCCTCTGGCACCTCAGATGACCCGCAGAGGCTCTGGATACCACAAAGGAAGTGGCACTTTTTAACTGTCTGACGGCAGGATGCCCACGTGCTTCTCCTAAGGCTTTCGTCCTTCAAACCACAATCTCCCAAGCTGGTCTTCTGCTGCCCACCATGCCTCAGGAAGCTGGAAAACACTGGATGGATTAAACCAAGTCAAAAAACTTTCTTCTGCAAGATTTCTGGGGGCCTCATTAAGCTGATGAGCCTTGCAAATCACTAAGGAAAATGGCATGCCACTTCTCACATGTGACTACAGAATTATCTGTTTCTCCCTCTGGCCCCCACAGAAATAACGTTTTCTGGAACTAATATCCCATGGAAAGTGGTTAAAAAACACTGCTCTCCAGAGCTAACTGGCTACTCATTTCTTTGGATTCACTGAAGTTCATGCATAGTCAACAGGTCTCACTAAAATTGACATTGTGTGCTTTAATTTACTCCAGGTTTTGATTCCCGGTCTTGCTCTTCATTGGCTACGTGACCTTAAACAGGTGCCTCAGTCCCTGTAAGATTCAGTTTTCCATCCATCAAATGCAGATAGTACTGACCTCCCAAGAATGTTAGAAGAACCCAATGAGAACCAGTGTAAAATGCCCAGCATGGTACTTGCTACAGAGATGGTGCCTTAAGACAAACAAACAACAAATTTTCTTCAAATATATCAAACCATTCTCAAAGAAGTAGGTAGACTTCTCTCTAACCCCCGCAACACTGGCATAGTGCCAGGTTCATCCTAGACTTACGATCAATGCCCTGTTAGAACCACATCCCTAGGCCATAAAAATCCAGGGGAGACCATCCATGACAATGTGACTGATCATAAATGGAGAAATTCTGGAGCTTACAATTCACTCGCTACTCCAGGAATTCTCATCAGACCCCCACAATATACAGCTCTCTGCCTTGCCCTTTAAGAATCTAAGTGTTCCAAATCTCTGCTAAAGGACACTGATGACATGATGTTGCTTTTCTACTGCAGGCAGATGGACAAACCTAATGCAGAAAGCAAGGCAGAGAGAACAGTCAGTCCACAACACAGAAAACCCAGCACTTGGACTTTGGAACCAGGCCACCCGGTTTGACTGAACCAGACTCAGCTAAGTATGGCCTTAAGCATTACTTCATCTCTTCATGCCTCAGTTTCCTGTCTTAGCACTTATTCATAGAGCTATAGTGAGGCTTACAATTAATAAATCAGAAGTGCTCAGAGCAATGCTTAGAACAAAGTGCTCAAAAATATTGACTCATATTTATAATAAATTGGCATTATTATTAATTCCTCATCATAAATCCTTCAGCCCTATTCAACCCTTCTCTCGTCTAGCTATCTTCTAATTTCATGGGCAAAAGAGAAGAGATTCAGCCACACAAAAGGAATTATTGAAGAAACTTTATTCATAGAACAAGTGTGAAAATTTATTTTTATTGGTATTAAAAGGGAATGTTAAGGCAATAATACCTCGTTATTCCTCAAGCGCAGTTGTTACCACAATGGTGTTCTTTGAGCCACACGGCTAGTCAGCCCCTTCCCTCTTCACTGGAGAACCATGAAATCTACTACAGTCCCTTAGGCGGGCAATTTTCAATGAGAAATTGCTACACTTGTAAAAAATACATTGACCATGATGGAAAGATTGTATACACATCTACACAATGATGACAAAATTGGACATAACTAAAGGGTTTGGACAGCCCAATTCTCAGGAGCAAAACCTAAAAACTAATGTCATGATACCCATAAAAACGCTTTGATCACAGGACAATGACCTAAGCCTTTAACTCACACTCCAGTGTAGATGACTTCAGTGGTGTGGCAGGTTAGTGGTTTTCAATTTTTTTTAGCAGAACCCCTTTTCTCAAAATCTCACATGGAGCCCAAATGTGTAAACAAAACCAAAAAACATTATTGAGCCACTCTGGGTTGAAAACCACGGGATGACAGTTCCTATAATCCAGCGGTGGCTCCTTGAGTTCTACAAAGGACTGTCTAGGCTCCGCGCCATCATACGAGGTCTCATGAGTCCCCTCCTCCCACAAATTCAGACACTAACTTGGAAAAAATCTTGGAAAGCTGGGAGGAGGGGATATTGCAATTATCCTCAAAAAACGAGCATTCTCTAAAAATACTTTTTACAGTTATTGGATCATACCAAGCTCTAAACTGCATTAGACTAAAGATTGTCTAATTTTTTCCCTCCCATCCAGTTAAGTGGGGCTCTTGAAGGTAGATCAGCTCTAGGCAAACTTAAGAAACTGCATTTTCTCTATACATTACAGTTGTAGTTTCAGTAAATTTGTAAACTTGGGACTTTCTCCTTCGGTACCAGGCTTTCTCAACCGCAGCACCATCATTATTTGGGGATGAATACTTCTTTTGGTGGGGAGGGAATTTGTTCTTTGCCTTGTAAGACATGTAGCAGCATCTCTGGTCTGTATGCTAGATCCTAGGGACCACCTCTAAGTTATAACAAGCTACATTACCTCCAGACACTGCCAAACGTCCCCTGGAGAACAAAATCACCCCTAATTTAGACCCCTGTTTTAGACCTACCCCTTCCAGACCATCTCCCATAGTGGCAGGAGAATCTAAGACACTAATCTAACCAAAGTCCTTCCATTCATTCACTCAGCCCCACGGCAAACACATGTGAGCACCTGCTGTGTGCAGACTTCCACAGCTCCGCACAGCCTTCAGAGGATGCCCTTCCACCCCAGGCCCTATGTGATCTGACCCCACCTCCCCTGGCACCTTGACTTCCCTTCGCCTGGCCATCATGTAATACCTGAAGATGTATTTATACTATTGGGACTTCGTACTTGTTTTCCCCTATGTCTGGAATTCCCTTTCTTAACTCACTCACTTCCTTGGGAGCTTTCCTTTTTTTTCTTTTTTTAGATTTTATTCATTTATCTTTAGAGGGGAAGGGAAAGAGAGAGGGAGAGAAATATCAACGTATGGTTGCCTCCTGTGCATCCCCTGCTGGGACCTGGCCTGCAACCCAGGCATGTGCCCTGACTGGGAATCGAACTGCAGTTGTTTGGTTCACAGGCCCGTGCTCAATCCACTGAGCTACGCCAGCCAGAGCTAGAGCTTTCTCTTTTTAAACCTTGTACAAAGTTCCATTCATGTGCCAGTTTCTGGGGATACAGTTAGCAGCCACATACAATTTCTGCCCCGCTACGAAAGCCACCACAATACAAACACCTCTCTCTGTACATATTCCAATCGTGAAATGACTCATCTGCCTCTCCCAGGAAACTGAAATTCCTTGAAGAGTCTCTGTATATGTTCAGTATCCACATCTGTTAGAAGAATGAATTACAGAGGCTAATATTTTCCTACCCTTATTCAAAAGTTTAAAGGATACAATAACAGTGTTAAGAGAAAGCAGAGTTTGCCAGCCCAAAATATAACTCTGGAATGTTATTTTAATCTGGTTCTTTCTAAGAAAGAAAAACTTCAAATCAAAACTTTGGGCCTCCTCCTTACCTACCTAAAGGAATCCAGATAGAAAAACCTGCTTAAAGGAAGGGAGCTATCACCTTAGCAGAACATAAACTAAGTATTGCAGACAGGAAGCAGCCTAGCAACGTGTCTGGTAGACTCTCCTCTGGGTCCCATTGTTTCTGGGTGGTACAATAGGAGTGTTTACTGAATGTTTCTCTTTCTCATCGACCTGTGAATACCCTGCTTCATCTTTGAAGCCCAGACCTGTAGCTCATTGGCCTTAGTCCAGATGGCACATGAGCTTCAGTGCCCTGTTTATCCTTGAGGCCCACCTTCTTAGGGAACCCCCATGTGTACAGATATAATACATTTGGTTATTTTCTCCTGTTAATCTGTCATGTTAATTATTAGGCCAGCCAAAAGGACTTAGACGGGTAGAAGAAAATTTATTTTTCCTGCCCTGGCCAGTGTGGCTCAGTTGGAGTGTCATCCCATAGACAGAAAAGTCAAGGATTAAATTCCCAGCTGGGGCTCACGTCTCAGTTGCAGGTTCAGTGCCTACTCAGGGTGCATGAGGGAGAAAGATGATTGATGTTTCTTTCCTCTGTCTCTCCCGCCCTCCAAAATCAATAAGCATGTCCTGAGTGAGGCTAAAAAAAATTTAATTTTTTCTCATCCCTCCCCGCCGTTTGCCACTAGAAAAGAAAAAAAAGCAGAGAAACAATTCACAAGGGATGATACAATAGGAAAAAAGACACTAAAACTCTCCATAATACATTGTTAGGACAGCAAAAAAGCAATAGATATCAGGTTGGAGGAATGAGTAATCAACTAATTTTAGTTCTACTGATTTTAAGATGGTTGGAGAAAAATAACCCTTGTTGAAGCTAATTTTCAGCCTTCTCTTTAAAAGCTTTGTACCAGCTAAAAGCTGTGTATTAGGTTAAAACCCTCTGGCTTCTCTAAATTAGTGTCCAGACAAATTGCAAACATCACACCACCCGGTGGTCACTATGAGCCTGCTTTCCACAGGCTGATTGATTTTTTTATAATGTTGTAGGCAATTTCAAGTTGTCAGTAAGAACTAATTCTGTCTCATTACTGCCTTCACTCTTGGCAGCTCTGTGACCACTTATTGGTTTTTGTCTTCACGTTCATTTTCTCCCACTCATTCTAAGGCTCCCCGCCCCTCCCCACGCCGCTCTCTAACCCGATTCAGAGGTCTGAAGCTGCAATCACAAGGCCCCAGCAGAGGAACAGGAGAAAGCATCAGCTCTTTTCATGGGCCCCAAAGTTGAGCCTTAAAGCTGCGTACCCCACAAAACCTCCTGCCAAACCCCAACCAGTAGAGCCTGTAATGCTGTGTTACTTAATCAATCCAGCCACTCTGTAGCTGAAGCTCTCTCTCGGGTTGTGTTAAACCAACTCGTCAATCCGTAATCAATCACGGCATTCCACCCGCCCCTCCACATCTTAACGCCGCCGAGGCATAGAGCTGTCTGGCCCTGATGTGACCTCTCGGCACGTATTTCCATGTGATCTAAAATAGGAATCATTTATAAACTGTTTTGCTCAGAATCTACATGGGAGTCGATGCCTCATAGTCATGATGTCTCAACAAGTGCATTTTACTAGCAGAGTTATTAAATATAGTCCTCATAAGGCCACATAGAATCAAATTCTTACCATTAGGCAGAAACACAGGCAATCGCTCCCTTTATATCATCCACACTTCTTAGGCAGTGGAAACTGCTATAAGACCTGTACTCAAAATAAACACTAGCTGCAGATCATGCCAAATGTTATAAATAAAATGTTCTATGCCTTTTCCCTAGCTGATAAAACCTGTGTTTTAAGAGGAAAGGACGACAGGTCCTCTGAAACATTATCACATCATATCTTACCCCACGTGATCACTGAGAGACAAACATTCTTTAGGTAGAACCAATAACATGAATAAAATATGTCTGTGCCTTTGGGGGACCCAAAAATCCAGTGAGGCCCTGGAAACAGAGATGGTGCTATAAAAGCAGTGTCGACTCTAAGGGCTGACAGAGGAGTGAGGCACTGATTCTCCTGGAGGTGAGTGTCCCACAGAGGAGGTGAGAAGAGAGGTGTACCCTACTGCGAGAGAGCCCTGAAAGGTAACTGGAAAGAAGGGAACAGCCAGGCAAAGGTAAGACTGCACAACACTTTCAAAAATGGTCCAGGCCCCACTGCAAGTGCTGGGGCATTAGTAGCCCTCAAAAAAACACAGGGTGGCTGCAGGTAGAGATGCCGAGGCAGACTAGGACAAGAATCTTCTTTGATACGTGCTTTGCCATTAGTGTAGATAACTTAGACAACGCTGTAATTTTTAGAGGAGCGCCACATTATTACAACAGTGTGAACTTTTTGACAGAGGCAGAACTGAGCGCCACAGTATACAAATACAAAGACCGTGCATGACTGAGGACAACAGAAGTTCACTAAGGAGGCATGACGTATTTGAGAATTTCTTAAGCGTCATCCTCACCCATTTCCTCCTCTACCCCCACCTCCTCCTCTTCCTCCTGTGTATAGCACGTGGCATCCTGGTACTGCTGGTACTCAGACACCAGGTCATCCACGTTGCTCTCAGCCTCGGTGAACTCCATCTCGTCCATGCCCTCCCCTATGTACCAGTGCAGGAAGGTCTTGCGCCGGAACATGACGGTGAACTGCTCTGAGATGCGCTTGAATGGCTCCTGGATGGCCGTGCTGTTGCCGATAAAGGTAGCCGACATCTTCAGGCCTCGAGGTGGGATGTTGCACACGGCCGTCTTCACGTTGTGGGGGATCCACTCCACGAAGTTGCTGTTGTTCTTGTTCTGCATCTTGAGCATCTGCTCATCTACTTCGTTCATGGACATGTGGCCCCGGAAGATAGCAGCAACTGTCAGGTAGCGGCTGTGGCGGGGGTCACAAGCAGTCATCATGTTCTTGGTGTCAAATATCTGCTGGGTGAGCTCAGCTACTGTCAGGGCCCGGTAATGCTGGCTGCCCCAGCTGGTCAGGGGGGCAAAGCCAGGCACGAAGAAGTGCAGGCGTGGGAAGGGCACCATGTTCACTGCCAGCTTGCGCAGGTCTGCATTCAGCTGGCCCGGGAAGCGCAGGCAGGTGGTGACCCCGCTCATGGTGGCCGACACAAGGTGGTTGAGGTCTCCGTACGTGGGGTTGGTCAGTTTCAGAGTTCGAAAGCAAATGTCATACAGGGCCTCATTGTCGATGGAGAAGGTTTCATCTGTGTGTTCCACCAGCTGGTGGATGGAGAGGGTGGCATTGTAGGGCTCCACCACTATGTTGGACACCTTAGGTGAGGGCATCACGCTGAAGGTGTTCATGATGCGGTCTGGGTACTCCTGCCGGATCTTGCTGATAAGCAGTGTGCCCATCCCTGACCCAGTGCCACCCCCCAGCGAGTGGGTCAGCTGGAAGCCCTGCAGACAGTCACAGCTCTCTGTCTCCTTCCTCACCAAGTCCATGACTGAGTCTGCCAGTTCAGCTCCCTCTGTGTAGTAGCCCTTTGCCCAGATGTTACCGGCCCCACTCTGGCCAGACACAAAGTTGTCTGGCCTGAAAATCTGGCCGAATGGTCCAGACCTGACTGAGTCTATTGGGCCTGGCTCCAGATCCACCAAGATAGCCCGAGGTATGTACTTGTTACTAACGGCTTCATTGTAGTACACATTGATTCTCTCCAGCTGTAAGTCACTGTCTCCATAGTAACTGCCAGTGTGGTCGATCCCATGCTCATCACTGATGACCTCCCAAAACTTGGCGCCGATCTGATTGCCACACTGGCCAACCTGGATGTGCACGATCTCGCGCATGGTACAGGCCGCAGGGCGGATAGAGGCGCAGACTGGCAAACTCTGGAGCAGGGAGAGCAGAAACAGTTTGATTGTCCTGTACACATCAGGAACTTTACATAGAGAGATGATGTATTTTTTTTAATTGACTTTGAAAGAGACAGAGGAAGAGGCGGAGGGCGGGAGAGAGGGTGAAGGAGCGGAGAGGAGGGAGAGATTTCTTGTTCCACTTATTTATACATGCCTTGATTGATTCTTATAGTGCCCTCATTGGGGACTGAACCAGCAACCTTGGCATAGAAGGACAAAGCTTTAACCCACTGAGCTACCCGGTCAGGGCGATATATCTCTTTTAGAAATTGACCAAGATGGCTTTAATATTCCCTCTCAGCTTAACTTAACTTTAGGCAAGATTCTCCCCAACACTAGTTTTCTGATGTCCCTTTCTTAGAGCATCTTCTTTAGAAAATTTATAACTGTAAATATTTTCCCTACCCCTTCGAAGTATACACAACTCTTTTAAAAAGTTTGTCAGTTGTAAAACCCAGGACCGTCTTCCTCAAAGACCTGGGAACCATCTCTTGAAATGCAATCAAAGGAGAATTTATCCTAATAACCCAGTTTCTATGGCAGGGTGAGGGCCTGACCTACGTGGGCACTTTGCTCCAAGCTGTCAAACTACCTCCTCTCATAATGATACGAGAAGTTTACTATTCCTTTGGGGAAAGCTGAGTAGCAGGCATAAATGCCCCATGCCTCTCTCACATCGTAGTCCTTAAAAACCCTACCACCCCCTGCTTCAGGTGAGTTGGCTCAAGTGAATTCTGGCTTCTCTCGCCCATTTCAATAACCTTGACTATAAACTTCCTTGTCTGTTTAGCTTTGTCCAATATAATTTTTGCTTTGACAGAATAGTCTCTCCTCTTGGACCCTCTCACTCCCCTTCAGCTATGTCCCCATTCTGTTCCCTCTGAGAGCAAAACTTCCTTCGAGACTTGTCGGTGCTCACTGTCCCTCCTCCTCACTGCCCCACTCTGACTCCACACCCCCCCCCCAGAACTTCCCTGTCCGCTCCACTGATGAACTCCTCTTTGGACTTCAGTGTTGAATTAACATTTGTTAGGTGGAGTGGAGGGTGCCAGTCGGTGAGTCCTGGGTCAACAACAGACCATAAAAGAAAAGAGAAGTTTATTGCTCACAGGTCCTAGCAGAGGTATATAGCACACCCCAAGGGCCCACACGCGGAGGTCAAGACAGAGTGCAGAGAGAGCAGGACCTGAGATAGAGTGCACCTGTGCCCCTGAGCAACAGCCAGACGGGCCAGTTCGAACAAAAAGAACAGGGTTTTGGGGAGCTCCACGGGGGTCTTATCCAAGGGGCACACAAGGGGAAGGCCTTGCAAGGCAGGAGAGACTAACGATCACAAGGGCTGTTGGGGTAGTCATATCAAGAACTTGCATTTGCTTGAGATTCTGTGGGTTGTAATCCCAGGCACATACTTTCATGAAGTTGCTAGTGTCGGTTTAAGGTCCCTGCGGGCCACTTGACCAAGTCATATGGATGCCAAAGCAGCAATACTATGGACTAGGTTAGCTACACTCCCAACTCCTCTCTTGCTAAATCCAAAGGTCACTTCTTGGTCCTCATCCTATTTACCGATTAGCAGCATGTGACCCAGCTGATCATTCTGTTCTGGAAATATCTTCTTCAGCTCTCAGCACTTTACACCCTTCCTCTTACCCCGGGCTACACCTTCTCAGGATCCTACTCAGCTCCATAACCCTGGAGCCTCCCAGGATTCAGCCCTTGCACACTCTCTTTTCTCCACCTACATTCACCCCTAGGCGTTCTCATGCAGTATCACTGCATTAAGTATGATATATTTACTGACCACCTCCAAGTGCAGATCTTCAGCCTGTAGCTTGTCCCTGAACTCCAGCAGTGCACTGCAATGGGTTATACATGAGTGATTGCTAAACATCTCCACTGACATGTCTAACAGGCATTTCAAACTTACCTTGTCCCACTGAGCACCTTATGCTTCCCCCTCCAAAACCTGCTCTTCTCATGTTCTTCCCCGTGATAGTAAAAAGCAACTCCATCCATCTAGTTTCTTAGTTTAAGGAGAAAAAACAAAATAAAATCTACAATCATCCTTGATTCCATTCTATTTCACATAACTATATGCAATTTAGTGTAAAAAGTATGACATCCTGCCCGTACTTTTAAAATACAGAATGTAGTTAATTCTCACTTCTGCCCCTGCAATCACTTTGATCCAAGCTGTCGCCTCTTGGCTGGGTTATTGCGTTGACCTGCTAATGGGTTTCCTCTTCCCTTCTTGTGCCACCCTCACAGTCTACTCTCATCACAGCAAAATATATATGTCTATTATATCCCTCCCCCCTCAAAACTTCCCTGAGGGGTCCCACCTTACTCAGAGCACAGCCACGTCCCTGCAGGGGTCAAGGAAGCATCTCATGACTGGCCCCCACTCCCCAGCTGACCTTGCACCGCCCCCCATGCTCTCCCCTCCACTCTTTTTCCTCACTCTCTTTTGAACATACCAGGCCCTCTCTCCACCTCAGAACCTTTATACAGGCTGTTCTCTCTCCCTGGAGAGTTTTTCATCAGACACCTTCACCTGCCCTCGGGACTTTGCCTCAATGTCACCTTCCACAAAGGCCTTCCCTGTCACTCCCTCCAAAATTGTACCTCCTCTCCCTTCCCTGACTGATTCCCTCCGAAGTGCTAATCCTACACAGACAACCTGGGTTTCTTTGGAACTCTTTACTGTGTAGCTCCCTTCCCTAGAATATAAGCTCCACGAGGGCAACAGGAAACGCTCCAGCTCCTAGCCCGTGCTCAGCCATGAGTGAAGGCAGGCAACATGAAAAATCAAAAGAAACAAAGGGGTGGGTGAAAAAGGTGAAGAGATTGAGGAGTACAAGTTGGCAGTGACAAAACAGTCACAGGGATGTAAGGTGCAGCGTGGGAACATAGTCAATAACACTGTAATAACCAGGTATTAGGTCAGGTGGGTATTCGACCTATCTGGGTGATCACTTTTCAAGGCAAGTAAACGTCTAATCCCTAGTACACCTAGAACTAAACTCATGTTCTATGTCACCTGTAATTGAAAAATAAAAAATTTTAAACATAAGATAAAAATAGAAACTCGAAAAAAACAGGGATAATGGAATGTGGAGATACCAGAAATGGGACTTCCACACAGGTCCCGACGAGCAAGAAAAGGGTTCTGGATGGAGGCAGTGACAGAACAGACAGAACTGCAGGCACTGAACTTGTTCCTCTCTGAGAGGGGGCTATGGTAGGAGGGCGTTCCCAAACTTCATTGGTCAAGGAACCTTTCTGGGCGGAAGTGTCTGTTAGGCCTGCATTTCCATAGAACCTACTGTGGAGAACTTGGGATTAGATGTTGTCCATAGCTTCTCCTCAGCACTAAGTTCAATGAGCCTGTGCCAAAAATCATAGATGACTCAGTGCATTCATTCTACATGCCCTCTTGGTTACATCACAGTGGCAATCGTGCAAACCTATGTGGGCATCAGACCTCAAAGACAAAGATGAGAACCAGCAGTCCCCAATCGCAGACCACCAGACCAAATAGGCTTCTATGATAGACGTCAGATTGTCACCTCACAGGAAATAGGGGGGGCAGTCCACTTTGGATGCTAGCCTGACAATATCAGGGCTTCAACTAATTTCTGATTTTGTGGTGTGTTTAAAAACAAAAAACACACTCAGGGAGGTGTATTGGCTGCCACTACTCCAAGTATTGTGTCATCAGAGTAGTGTCCGGCATTGGAAGGAAGCGGTAGGCAGGAAACCTTTCTGCTCATAAGATTCCACCTTTTTATCTGGGAATTTGTGTTTGTTTCTGTTCTTTATCTTTCCTGGAAACCACCATCAGACACACTGGCCAGTGTCACACAGTCACTTAGAATTGCAGGGATTGCTGGCAAAACAAAGGGGGATTATTACAACTGGCCTAGACCTTCATGATTCATTCCCCTTAAGGTTAGAAGGGAGACCCCCATTCCCTAAGATCAAGGGTCTGCACCCAACCTGAAGAAAACTGGGGACTTGAGCGGGAAAGAAGCAGAGATCGTGGCAGGTTGCTGAGACAACACGCAGTTGGCCATGGCTGCCAGTGGTTGTGCCTGATGACTTTGGGGTCATCATGTCAGTCCCAGCAGATCCTGATGGTACAGGGGATGTGTATCACCTGCCGGCCTTGACTGACAGGCAGGAGCAGACAGGAAGTGCCTATAAATGAAGCATTTGTAGGATCCCAGGAAAGAAGTTCCATACGCTTTCACAATAGCTGGGATGCACATGGCGCAGGGGAGAGGCAGGCAGTGTGAATGCTTGTGTTACAGATTTTCCCTTCCTAGCTGGGTTGTCCCCAGCCTGTGGCAGATGAACTTCATGCATCCTTGCTACTATGATGGCAATTCCTATTCTCCCCCCTAAAAGACTAGTCTCAACCCCACTGTGCTGTTTCAGCTTCCTCTGTGTCTGAACGTCATCTGCTCATATTAGGGGGGAAAGGATGAGCCTGGAAGGGGGTGCAGGCAGGTGGAATCTGGCATTTCTCCTCACATCTGACGGAAGCACAGGTAAAATGAGCCTTATGCTGTCCTCACAAGTTCTAAATATGATGGACTGTACTATAAGCACAACCCTTGAATAAGAACTTGAGATAAATTGATTTGGAAACTTTGTACCTGAAAAATTGTCTCAACCTGAAAGCACCAGTATTTCTGAACCGTTTTTTGTGTCTATTTTCAAAAACCATTTTTCAAAGGCACCACTAGCAATAAGCCTCGAGTGTTCATTTCCAAACTTGAGCATTTTCATGCAAACTTTTTATCTTCCTGGACTAGATGAATCCAAGAAAAACATTTCATTTATTAGAAGGGCTGTATTGCAAAAGCTTGCACCCTGGGAACACAACCTCTATGAGAGCAAGAATTTCTGCCTGGCGTGTTCGTTCTGCGTCCCTAGCACCTGACCAAGTGTCTCTGCATCAAAAGCGTTCAGTAAACGTTTGTTGAATTGATGTAGCAGGATAACGGTCCTTCTTGTGCTATATATGTCCTGCCGCACTTTCCCCTTGAGGATTAAGATATTGATGGAGCATCAGCCAAGGTCAATGGCATGCCCTAGGTGAGAGGTAGGGGGATGTGCAGGAGGAAAGCATGGAGTCAAAGCTATCTATTCAGCCTTAAGGGGAAACTCAAGAGACACGCACCAAGGGAGCTAGTGGTAGGCCCAAAGTAACAACTCTCCTTAGGGGGAGCTATGTTAGGGGAGCTATGCTAGGAAGTTGCTTAGCATTAAGAATAATAGCAAACACTTATGTAAGTGCCAGGCCCTATTCCGAGTGCTCTATTACATTACCTCACTTATTCCTTACAGCATAAAGCAGATACGAGTACTATCACATCCCTTTAACAGATGGGACTACTAAAGCAGCAAGTTAGATCAATTGCCCAATTGCCCAATTGCCCAATTGCCCAAGGTCACACACACACAGTTAGCATCAGAGCCAGAATCTGAACCTGGTAATATGGCTTAAGCAGCTGTGTTCATAACATCTCCAATCTGCGGCACTTTAGACTCCCAGGACCCCCAGGGTCCCAGTTCCTCACTGAGTGGGCTGAGGGATTGTGAGGAATGATGGGTTAGAAGCCCTCAAAACTTCTCTGCTGTGTAACTGTTTTGAGGGGAAAAAACAAACAAAGCTTCTTGGCTAGCCAAATTCATAGAAACAAAGTAGATGGTAGTTAGCAAGAGCTGGGGGGAGGGAAGCAAAGAAGTATTGTTTAAAGGGTTTCAGTTTTAGCAGGTGGAAGAGTTCTGGAGATGTATTTCACAACAGGGTGAAAATACCTCACACCCCTGAACACTTGAATGGTTAAGATGATAAATTCTTTGTTATCAGTTTATTTTTATTTTTAAAGATTTTATTGATTTATTTTTATAGGGGAAGGGAGCTAGAAAGAGAGGGAGAGTAACACCAATGTGTGGCCACCTCTCACACGCACCCCACCAGGGAACCTGCCTGCAACCCAGGCATGAGCCCTGACTGGGAATCGAACCAACGACCCCTTGCTTCACAGGCCGGCATCAATCCACTGAACTACTCAAACAGAGGAGCCCATTCCTCTCTGTTTGGGAACATGGTGATTATGCTCAGGAGAGGGAGTAAATAAGGTAAAAGACACAGCGCATACTAGATTTTTCATTTGGTGAGCAGAATGAAGATCGTTTGAACATATCCCTGTGGAAAAAATGATCAATTTTTCATAGACTTGTTATAAGTTTCATAAAACATATTTTGCACATATTTGTAAAGGAAGGAAATGGCCTTTTAATGATACTTAAAATATATGGCATAGCAAGAATTATTTAAAATGTGTTTCTGAGGCCTGAAGTGTGGTGCTGCCTGCTAAAATATAGATGATTTGGATGAGTCTGTCTTCTTGGGATAAATGTGAGACCCAGCTCATCTTATTACAAAGACAATATGAAGGAATTTGGTATTCAGACAGTTAGGTAATTGATATAAATCCTCCCAAATATCAGATCCCCTAAACTCCACCAGTTAGCAGTTTGCCCACCGGCCTGTGTGCATTAAATAACTACTCTTAACCCAGAGGTCAGGGAAACAGCATTCACAAAGGAAAACTCAATACAAAGCAGAACAAGAGGAAGCCGAGTTGAGTCCAATGAAAGTATGAACACCTCTCATCTAGCAAGTGTTTCCTAACCAATGCACTGAGGCCAGGAATGCGGGGAGATATGATCTTGGGCTCTAGGGTCTTCGCCTCAGATCCAGGCAGATTAGCTGTGTTCGGATGAGCATCTGACTTGATTCTCCACACTGGTGGGCCTACTCCTCACAGGAATACATCTGCATTCTAAGTGGGAGACTATGCCCTATACTCTGTCCAGTCTCGCTTAAGCATTTAACATAGGTCTTCAGGGCACTGGTAAGAATGTAGAGGACAACCCGGTCACCACAGCTGGGGAAACAGTCTTCTTCGAAGCCATGGTGGTGAGTCATGCGAGTCCTGTCTGTAGAGCAGGGACTGCCCATTTGTCACAGCTCACAGCTCCAGAAAACCAAGTGCTTTCTCCACCCTGCCAATTAGGGGTGTGCCTGATGTGTATCTGGCACTGTGGGGGGGGGAGGGGTGCAGAGAAAAGATTTTTTAAATCTACTTGCAACAGAGCCAATACATGAAGATCCAAGTTAAAAAAAAAAACCTTGCCTTAAAAGTTTTTCCATCATGCAGCAAGTTGCTTAAAAATTATTACATTGCTGTGTGTCTTCACATCTTCCTTCAAGGAGCTGCAAAGACTTCAAGCATCACTGATGTCGGAAATCAGTCTAGTTGAGATGAAGTAACGCACCCCCCCCCCCAAATGGAGACCACATCAACTGTATGACCCCAGGTGTAAAGGCTTCGGGATTTTGCAAAAGGGAAGGTCACTCCAGGCCCAAGTTGGCTGAAGGGACTTGGAGCAGAGGGTGTTAAGAAGAGTGTTGACAGATGGTGGGCTTCAGATTACTCAGGGGGCAGAGGTGACATTTCAGAGAGGCAGAAAAACATGAGCAGAGGTGTAGACGCAAAATAGGCGTGCTGCTCGCTGACAGGGATGACAGCGCCAGCCTAACCAGAGCTGCAGGAAATGGCTTGTGATGTGGTGGGGACTTACCATGGAAAAGGGAAAGTTGATTTGTTACACTGGGGTGGCATTTTAGAATCCTGAGTAGGAGTAATAGGATGTTTCTTAGGCAGGGCAAGAGCTCACCTCAGGATACCTTTAAAGAATGTGCTCCCCTTTGACACTGAACTAATGATTTCACTTGCACTCAGTTTTTCACTATCCCATCTCAGTGGTTCCCCACCTATGGGCCACAGAGTTACGGCAGAGGTCCCTGAAGTCAGACAAGCACTGCCTGGAGAATGACTTACTCCTGCTATATTGCCACTGTCTTGTTCTGCTATATGTAGATAGTGTGAGACATAAAATGCAAATTCATTTGAAAGCAACAGTAACCCGAGTCGCCCCAGGCAGCAGCCTATAGCTACACATGGAGTCACTTTAACAATAACCCAAATGTCACTGGCTCCAACCTCCTTGCTGTTTATGCAGGACTTCAGCCTCCAGTAAAATACCCCTCATGCATTTGTAGTTCCAGAGATTTTGTTTGTTCCTGTGCCTGCAATCAAGCCCCATCTCTCCAGCTGGCCATAGGGTGTCGCTGCGTGGGCACAGCTCCCTCTCCTCCTCCATGCATCCCCATGCCTCGGACCCCAGCCAGGCCAAAGCTGCAGGATGGGTTATATGGAGTAGTGTGAAAAAATGCCTCATTCCTGTTTTGAGATACCATTCCCAAAGTGGTTATTTTTGCACCCCGCACAAGATTTTCCTGAGGGTTTAAGAAAAACAGCACTTCCGGTTTTTACTTATCTCCCCTAAACTGTACATGAAAACTGTTTTCTTCTGTGAAATCAATGGAGGTTAGTCAGGAAGAAAAACACCAGAGACAGATCCCATTCTATGCTCACAATCATCCGTCTCATAATTAGCTGTCAAAACACATCCTCTGTGACTCTGCAACGTAAACTTCAAGGAAGTGTACAAGGAAGCAAAAGTGTGGGAGGATTTTCAGTGCAAGATTATTTGCAAGAGTTAAAAAGAGGAGAAAAAACGGAACCATCCCCTGGTACAGAAAGGGTTACATTAGTAATGGCACATTCGTGGTAGCTGTTGACAATGGAGACCGACTGAGAAGTGTTGTTGCAGAAGGTCTCTCTGAGGCACCAAGTACTGAGTGAAACAAGACAATCAGAAGACACTAGGTACAAGCGCCCCCATTTCAAGAATGAGAGGGGGTAGCAGAGGAGAGGTACATACGGATAATATACATAAGGCACAATCCCTGTGAAAATATCAACAACCTTTTCCCCCTCAATCCTGTTCCTAGAAGGAAGTGGTTTCTTCCCACTCGGACCCTTGAAGGAAATGATCTGGGAGACAGTGAGAGACAAGTGGCAGCGTCCTCAATGGGCCACATTGACTTCATGAGACAAGATGAGATGGAAGTGGCGGGTGAAGAAAGCCTACCCAAGAAGTGGAAGAAAAGAGGTACCCGGACTTGTTAGAGAGGAGATGGGGATCCTGGGGCAGCTGCTAAAGACTTGGGCCACAGGAGAGAAAGCTGGGTGAAGTGAGGTTTACGCGCGTTTGGCTGTGCCACGAGAACACTTCAGAGAGTGCAGATAAACCCATGACAAAGATCTAGAACAGCAGTGAGGTTTGGGGATCAAATTTGTGGGTTTTTAAATTTTATGTATTGCCCTCGCTGGTGTAGCTCAGTGGATTGAGTGCGGGCCTGCGAACCACATGATCGCGGTTCGATTCCCAGTCAGGGCACATGCCTGGGTTGCGGGCCAACTCCCAGCAGGGGACCCACGGGAGGCAACCATACATTGACATTTCTCTCCCTCTCTCCTTCCCTTCCCCTCTAAAGATAAATAAATAAAATTTTTAAAAATAATAATAAATAAATTTTATTTATTGATATTAGAGAGAAAGAAGGCAAGGGAGAAACAGAGTGAAAGAAACATCAGTTTGTTGTTCCACTTATTTATGCATTGGCTGATTCTTGTATGCACCCTGACTGGGGGGTTGCATCCACAACCTGGGTGTATCGGTAACCAACTGAGCTACCTACCCAGCCAGGACAGGTATGTGTTTCATTTGTGTGTTTCTCTGATGACCGGGAGGTGAAAACAAGCCTTCCTGAAGGTTACATATGGATGAAAATAGCAAGGAAGGGCCACCTCAGATATTGTCCCAGTGGTGACTTCTGCAAAGTTAGATTACATACTGGTGGGCTTTGATACAATGAACATGTGTGCATTTTAACAGGTGTATGTTTTAGTTACGCTCAGGATAGGGACTGGGATGAGGCAAGCAGGGAAGCTTGGGCACAAAATTCAAGGAGGTACTGACTCTCCGGGTCTTGAGAGCTCATGGGCCAGTGCGTAAATACACCCACGAGGGAGTACTTCCCTCGGTTTAGCCCCCTAGCCACCCTCCTTGCCTCACCCCAGGCTTGGCCCTGCTTATTCTCCTTGTTAACCAGCATAGTTCTGAATCTCATTTACATTCAAGCTGAGCCCTGACCGGCGTGATTCTGTGGGTTGGGCACTGTCCTGCAAGGCAAAGGGTCGCCTGTCTGATTTCTGGTCAGGGCACATCCCTGCATTGCAGGCCAGGTCCCTGGTTGTGAGCATACAAGAGGCAACCGGATTGATGTCTCTCTCTCACATCAATGTCTCCTTCTCTTTCACCTTCCCTTCCTCTCTCTCTAAAAATAAATTTAAAATCTTAAAAAATAAAATAAACCCAAGCTAATATGCTCTTTGCCACACACACTAAGTACAGAGTACACTACCATTTCAAAAACATTTTCATAGACATATTTCTCTAGCTCTTCATGACAATTTCAGAAGAAAATGAGACAAATGTTGTGATTCCCATTCTACAGACAAAAGGCCAGAAAGAGCAGGAGGCCTGTCCATGGTCACACTGCTGCTAAGTAGCAGCAAACTCAACCCGGGTCAGTCGACTGCAGCGATTCCCACTCCTTAGTATTTCCACCACACGGGGCACACATGTGCACACACAGAGAGAAAATTGGTATCACTCATACTACCTATCAGGCAAAAGTGAGTCTCTGAAGGGCACCTAACCCAAATATTCATACGCCCTATCAAATAGGAAAGCGATTTTTAATAGGTGTGCTGCGGCGGGCACACTGGTGTACCGAAAGACTTTTAAAAATATGTAACACCTGACTATTTAGTCAGGGGCACTGACCTCTCTTCCCTTAGATTATCTAATTAAAAAATAACAGCCAACACAATAGCCATCTGGTGTGAATGAACAAAAATTATACTTTTTTGTCAAATGGCAAAAAATATATTTGGGGGTATGTCACATAAATTTAGCAGTTTATGTGTGCCGTGAGATGAAAATGGTTAGAAATCACTGAAATTGGGCCCTGCATCACCCCTTGCCCCCTTTGAAACCACAGGAGGCAGAAGCCCGCACAGATCAAGGCAGCCTCTAGGCAACACAACTGCCCATTAGCATCAGCCTTTCTTGAGGGCCTACAGCCCCGTCCCTGGCTGCTGACTGGCACCAGGTGTGGGCCACCGAACCTCCCGCAGTTTGGGGGAGGAGGGACACGTGCTCAGGGGACGTTAGCCCAGGAGTTCTTCTCAGGGTTGGACAGTCCCAGCAGGCGTGCACACATGGGGGTCAGCCCTTCTGGCTCTTCCCCTTGACATGAGCAGGAAGGAGGAAGAGACCAGCCTGGAGCTCAGCTGGCGGCCTAGGGATCTGGGACATTGCTCAGGGAGTTAGTTCGGGCGGACCTTGAACTATTACCATGTTTATCCAGCTATGTTTCAGGGTATTGCCAACGCTGCATTTAATGAAAATGAACAATATACCCTCCCTCCCCTGGGCAGTTTTCTTTTTCTTTTTTTTTTTCCAATTTTTTTTTATTTAATTATTTTTCAAGTACAGTTTTCTGTCTATTACACCCATCCCATCCCACCCCCCATCCTCCCCCCTCCCTCCCATTTCCACCCTTCTCAGTTGTTGTCCATGGGCAGTTTTATTTTTCTGTTTTCAACTGGTACTTTCTTTGAACAATGAAGTTAAAAAGTTCAGAAATTGGCAAAAGACAATCATTTGCCAATTGTCCTCTTTTTTTTCTTTTTCGCCATACCTAAATCCTAGCTGGCAACATTCATCCTGTTTTTGTTGACCTGTTGCTCCTTTAAGATGGATATGGGCCCATTCCCCACTAGCCTGGCCCTAAGATGCACTGTTTAGCCAGGACTTTGCCTCCCTCTTCTGTTGAAAAGAAGAACAACAGGCAACAAATTCTGTTCGAAAAAACGGAGGAAACTCTGCCCTAGTATGTTTATATAAGCTGTATAAAGTGGCTTTAAAAAGGGTCCAGTATTACAGTATTTTATCCATATAACATTAGGATTAATATTCCCCCAAAAAGTAAACTTTAAGTCAGATAAGATCAAATCAGGAAAACCTGCACTCACCTGAGCAGCGGAACAAACTCAGTGGAATGATTCTTTGGTCACTGGGCTAAAAGATTCAAGGCTGATTCCACCCCGCAGCCCCCACCCCACCCCCGTTTCAGTACAATATGGAAGTCCCTGGTAACTTGCCCGAAATACTGTTGGAGTCCTGTATCTTGCAAAGGCATAGCAATTTGTCTAAGAACTTTCTGTTCATAGCTGCAGAGATGGCTGAATGTGTGCCCTCTCACCAGGCAAAAAGCACTGGCCTCAGAAATGAGAAAAAATAATAAAGGTTTCCTGCTAAATACCAGAGTCCTCAATCATAAAATTAAATAGTCCTTTGCAAACTCAGTTATGCTATAAAATAATAAATTACAACCCTTTACAATATTTGGTGATGCGAAGAACAATTTGAGTTTCCAAAGGGCCTTACATTATCCCAAACATAATGGAAGGCTCTTTTAAAGAAGTTTTCTTTGTGAAGAAAAAAACGCACTGTGGGCTCTTGTCATAAAGCCCTGCTGGGCCCGTCTTATTTATGAGCTATTTCCACAGTGGGGTCATCTGCTGTTTATATAGTGCTGCCCCTCTTAATAAGGGCGATCACTACACAGCATTATGTTAGGCACTCAATACACATACACACACTGACAATAAGCATTGTCCTCATTTCTCACACGAGGAAGCTGCAAGTTACAAACAACTTACCCGAGAGGGCAAGGTTCAGTGAGAAGCAAAGTTGGGATACGTCCTGTGGGGTGGAATCTCGAACTCTGTGCTCTTGAAGGCAATACCCACTGCCTCTTTTAACGCCCAACGCCTTCCTGCCTCCTCCACTGGCGGGAAGGCGCAGCTGGGACCGGTAATTCCATGGTCACGAGAATCATCTGGGAAGCTTGTTCACTGTGGCTTCCCAAACCCCCGACGCTGCAGGTTCTGACTCAGTGGGTCTGTGCTAGGCCCAGAAATGGTCTTTTTAACAAATGATCCAGGTGGTTCTCATCACCAGAGAACTATGGGAAAGGCCTTAGACCAAGGGTCAGCAAGGTAAAGGGCCAGAGAGTATTTGGTCTTGTGAGCCAGAATGTCTCTGTCACCACTACACAGTGCAGAAGCAGCCAGAGGCGACTGAGAAATGAATGGGTATGGCTGTTGTCCACTACTTTATTTACAAAAACAGGTGCCTGGCTATGGTTTGCTGCCTCCTCTGTTAGACCATTTATACCATTTTAAAAGGGACATTAGTGCTTGCCATTTGTCATCTTAGGCAGGCCACGTCTCAATCAGCCAACTGATGGAATGAAAATCTTCCCGACACCATGCACAGCACCCTCACCGAAGGATCAAGTCAGGGTGGTGTCCTCCCCTGATCTTCAGGGAGCAGCACTTCTGATATCAGATGCAGGTCTGTGACCTTCCCTGTCTGCACATCTCTTGACGTAGGGAAGGACATCCGTCGGTCAGGCACAGGCAGGTAAGGCAGCTTTTGCCTCAGCGTGCTGGTGAACGTGGTGGGCGGAATTCTAAGATAGCCTCCGAGAGTTCCAGCCCTGGGTGAATGCACACCTTTTTCCAATTAGCCTCTCACACACTAATTTAAGTCCTACTCTGCAGAGCTTTTGCAGATGTAATTAAAGTCCCAAATCAGTTGACTTTAAGATAAGGAAATTGTCCTGAGAGGCCTGATCAAACCAACTGAGCCCTTTAAACCTGAGTCTAGGGGTCAGAGACAGAAATCAAAGTCAAAATGAGAGAAGTCAGAGTGGGGGAGAGTCTCCTATGTTGCCTTTGGCGATGGAGGGGCCCTGTGGGTGTCCTCTAGGGGCTGAGAGCTCCCCGCTGACAGCCAACAAGAAAGGCATCCTCGGAGCTATAGCCATAAAGAAACAAGTTCTTCCAACAACTCAGTGAGTTCAGAAAAAGACGCTGAGCCCCAGAGGAGCACGCGCTGTGGCTGACACCTTGCCGCCAGCGGGTGTGACCCCAGCAGAGCAGAGAATCCAGCCACATTGCGCCTGGACTTCTGACCTCGAAAACTGTGAGATAATAAGGTTATGTAAGGCAAACTGCTCAGTTTGTGCTGATTTGTTACACAGCAAGAAACAAACTAAAAAATAAAAAACGAATAATTCAGAGAGGGCCGAGGCTCTGAATTACTGCTGGGAGTGGTGACGCCCAGCAGTTTCTGGGTTTGAATCTCAAAGGGCGCGGCCCCTTACAGCCATTTCCATTCATCTGTCTGGACCCTTCCCTGACTCAGGCCAGTGTGCACAGCCCCCCTCTCAGGAAGATGCTTATCAAGGACACGTACTGCATTGACATTTATTCAAGACCAACGTGCAGCTTATTTCAACATACCTGTCGTATGCAAAGCATCAAACCAGATACTGGGCTGGACAGGTGATAGGGGATGGAAAGATAAACAAGGAGTTTACATCTTGATTGAGGGACAGATGGGAAATTAACTGTCCGGCGGGTGTTGCCATTCCAGTGTCAGAAAGCAAAGCAGTGAATTCTGACCAAGAAAAGATCGAATTTACACGAGAGGGCGCAGTCTAAACCAGAGACCAGAAGTGCATGGTACCTGGCAAGTGCAAGATGCGGGCGGAGATTGTGGAGGGCTTTCTTCATACAAGAGGCCCCTGAGGGGCCCCCAGAGCTTTTCCCGCATCCTGAGAAGTAGGAGCTCTGACCACCAAGTAATCCTTCGGGGCACCTACTGTTAGTTTCTTTCTTTTTTTACTCTTTCATGAGGATGACTGATGCTGAGCTGAATTCAGAGGAGCGTTTGATTTGCCCGCTATCCTCTGGGGACGCCCCTGCTGAATGCATGAAAAGTCACCCAACATCAAAGACCATTCAGCCACGGATGTGAGCGCTTCTGCCGCCTTATAGAGCTTACAATCGCCAGTGCCCTCTTAAAATTCCGCCCCCCCCCCACCATGCAACCTGCAGAGGTGAGGAGGCCTGGAGGGAGTGGGGAGCTGGCCTTAATACAGTACCATGTCTATCGGCACCTGCTCCAAGCAGCCTTTTAACAGAGATGTCTAATTGATCTTTATTGAGCAGAACCTTCCCTTCTGCTTACAAAAGAAATGATCGCCCTTCCCCCGCTTCTATCTGGAGAAGTTAATGGCCCCGGTTTTCTCTTACAGCAGAGATACTTAATGACCGGGACACTATCATTAATAGAGTTTATAGTCCAAAATACAAGCCACGTTCTAATCAACCTTCACACTGAAATTGCTTTGCCTGTAACTGTTGATTTTTAGAGAGGCTTTTCCCAGCTGCCAAGAGCATTGTTCTTGCCACTTGGTCTGCTGTCCAATTAACAAATGCCGTCAACAAAGTAATCTATAGGCCTTTGCCAAAGACCCGTGAGCACGGTGCAATGTGCATTGATTGGATCCTCTCCTGCAGCAGCTCCTAGATGGGCCTGAGGGCTGAGCCATGATCATCTGCCCATGTTGCAAAGGAACATTTGGCAGGTATGAAGACTGTCATTGGAACACCTCCAGGATCCGGAGAACTTCCAGGACTCAGTTAAAATGGAGCTCCTGCTTGGTAGGGATTGAGAGGAAAAGTCACACTTTCCGAGTTACCTCAGTTCATTTCTAGAAGGCTTTATTGATATTAGCATTACTCCTCGAAATAACCTCCAAACACAAGCAAATATTAATATTTTCATTGTACAGCTAGGACATTTTGCATTAAATGTTCCTACCAGCACGCTCTTTGAAGAATAGATTAGGCAGTGAACTATAGGCCAGTACTTCCTGCTCCAATCAACTATCATTATTTGGGGATCCGTTCTCGAGTTACGGATTCTCTGGGTCTTTTTCACCTCGTTCCTCCTTCTGGCTGCTGCTTTGGCGCCCCCGCCACCTGCCACTGCCCCCCACTCACTCCTCCAAGTGACTATGTTACCATAGTAGGCACCGCGGCCGCCGTTTTTCTAAACCACACTGTAAAACTTGTTGTATGAAAAAACATACGAGTATTCTTCAGTGGGAAGGGGGACAGAATTTTGAAACCCTGATTTTCTAGAAAAATCTGAGATGTAGGATCACCCCAATCGTGTGGTTCTTACCATATCCCCAAATGGCTAGCAAAGGGAGTGTGGGGAGGGACGCACCACCCCTTCCTGACGCAGTCAGTAGAAATGTAATTGGTGCTGATGTGAGACGTTGGCTTGGGCCTCACCTTGGATGGGGCCGGGGGGGGGGGGGGGGGGGGGGGGGNGGGGGGGGGGGGGGGAGAAGGGAGGAGGCTGCACACGGAGATGCTGGCTCTCCCCCAGTTCCGTTGTGATGTAACTGACAGGTAACATGGTATTAGGTTAATACGTGCAACATAATAATTTGATATATGCCTATATCGTGAAATGGTTGCCACCCTAAGTTTAATTAGCAGCCATCACCTTGCATAGTGACCATTTTTTTTCTCGGGATGCAATTTTAAGATCTACTCTGTTAGTGAAACTTTCTTTCAAGTCTACAATACGGTATTGTTAACTAGAGTCATCGTGCTGTGCCTTGGAGCTCTAGGACTGAAGTATCTTAGAACTGGAAATTTGTAACTTTTGACCCCCCTCAAAAGTTTCACCAATAACTGCTTCTGGTAACCGCCAATCTGCTCTCTTTCTAGGAGTTCAAGTTTTTTAGATTCCACATATAAGTGAGATCATACAGTATTGTTCTTTCTCTGACTTATGTCACTCCTATGATGCCTGCTAGAGTTACCTGGCTTTCTTTTCACTTAGAATGACAGTTAAACAGTCAGGACTATGTTGGTGTACTACCGACATAGGAACACCTTGCCAGGTGTTCTGGACTGAGATGATTACCTCCAAAAATCATACATTGAAGCCCCAACCCTCGGGATCTCAGAATGGTAAGGGCCTCTGAAGAAGTTAAAATGGGGCCTTTAGGATGGGTCCCAATCCAATCCGACTGGTGTCCCTATCAGAGGAGACTAGGATGCACAGAGACACCGGGGACTCCTACAGAGGAAGGCCGTGTGAGGTCACGGCAAGGAGGCAGCCATCCGCAAGCCAGGGAGCGAGACCCGGAATGGATCCTTCCCTCACAGCCCTTGGAGGAAACCGATGTGCTGACACCTTGATCTTGGACTGCCAGAACTGTGAGAAAATACATTTTTGTTGTTACGGTAGCCCTGGCAAACAAATACAGCACCCCAAAAGCAAATGTGGGAAAAGGCCTGGTACAGCCGCCACTTACGCACTAGCTGCCACAGGCCAAACACTGCTCTGAACACATTGCATGTGTTAACTCAGTCCTCACCATAGCCCTCACTGTTTTTCTCATCTGTATTCCCTTTAACAGATGAGGAAACTGAGGCCTGGGGAGGTTTGGAAAATTGTTCAAGGCAACTTCAAAAGCTGGGATGTAAAACCTGTCACCAGCCTTGGAGTTCTCTGTTTTGTTCTCTGCCTGTATCTTTCTGAATCTGGTCTAGGGGACAGCATGGGAGGCAAATCTGAGGGTAATGCGCCCCACCCCTGAGAGGCAAGAAATAAGGTGGGAAGCTTTGGAGAGATGAGAAAAGCTGTTTCATCTTGAGGCCCATGAGATAGAAGGAAGAGACACCTGACCCTGGTGAAGTGCGGGCCCCAGACAGGAAGGTTTTCTCACGACGGCTGCCACCTTGATCCACAGCCCTGTTGGGGACACAGCGGTGCCACCAGGCAGCTTTTTGTTCCTCTGTGCACAATGACCCCTGTGGGCACACGGAGCACTCTGGACTGGCGGGCATTCTGGATACAGAGTCAGGAACGACTGATCCCTCTCCAGCAGCTGTTTGTCTGGCACCAGCAGGGAACAGAGGCCGGGAGGAGGGCCAGGGGGCTCTCCCTCCTTTCCAGACCAGGGCTTCTCGGCCTGAGTTTCAGTGACGTTGTGAGCTGTGTACTGATTCCTCATGGTACGGGTTGCCATGGGTGCTGTAGGACTGGTTAGTAGCATCCCTGGCCACCCACTAGCCTCCTGTAGCAGACCCACCCACGTGTGGCCCCCGAAACTGTCTCCAAAGATTCCCCAGCGTATCCTAGGAGATAACACCACCTCCATTGAGAAGCACTTCTCTATCTTGTCAGAGAAACAGAAAAAGATACTTCCTCAAACCACTTATTTCCATTTGTCAGAACATTGTCATAATAATATATATGTATATATATGCAAACCTTCTAGGTCTATAACGCTGTGTAGTGTGCAACCTGCCCGCCCGCCGCTTCTTCTGGCCCCCTCCTCTTCTGGCCCTGTCCTCAAGTCTGGAGGGAGAATGAGGCTAATCTGCCCTCTACTTGGTCATTTCTTTCAACTTCCCATACTCTGACACACTTGAAGGAACCAGAGGGCTGACTATACCATTGAAATTCAAGCTTCCTGACCTCCTCTTGGTGTTGGGTTTGAACTGACCTTCACCTCTCCCCTGAGGCGAAGATTACGAAAATAAGAGCCATGCTGATCTTTCTGATTTTCTAGCCCAACTGTGAATGTGGCAGGCACAAGGTGCTAATAACTTTCTCCCTTCCTCACTGCTGAAGCAATAGATAACGCAACTTTATAGCTGTGTTCCCCTACCCCTAAAGCTAGCAGTATTAATTAGGAAATAAAGCAGTGACAGGGTGTGTGTTAATGAGCCATTAATGCCTGCAGTGGGTGCCCAGCACGGTCTGAAGCCAAAGGCCCAGCAATTTCCACCACCTGGTAAGCACACTAATAGCCAATTAAAGTCCATCCTGACCGGTTCCTTTCTTCTGGTCAGGAGTTTTTCCAATTTAAAAAGTTGTGAAGTTTCCAAGCAAGGATAGATTTGTTTCAGCGTGTGCGCCATCTCTCTTCTTGCAGTAAAAGGTGAGTCTGCCCACAGAGGAGGGGCAGACACACCGGTCCTCAAAGAGGTCCTTTGACCCTGTGTGCAGGCGGTGAGATGCCCCCTAGCATCGAGTCGTTCACTACCCATTTCTTTCCTGAGCATCTAAACTGCGGGAGGGAAGGAAGACAAACGCTGACATTTTTGTAGCAGTTTTTGTCTCAGAAACTATGTACTTTTATACTGATCCTCTATTACCACCTTATCTTCTAACAATACCTGTCTCCTAACAGAAATACGAGTGAAGATAAGGCACACTCTTTACTAAACTCCAGTACTGCTGAGGGCATGCACCTATTATTATCTCATTTCATCCCCTTAACAGCCCCCTGAAGGGGGTACGCTGGTTGTTCCCATGCTGCTGATGTAGAAACCATCACAGAGAGGTTAAATAATTTACCCAAAATCACACATTTGGAGGGTGGGAGAGCATTTTTAAAACCAGACGTCTGCCCTCAATGCCAGGAGCCTGGAACTGACTCACAGCCTACAGCTCTCTCTTGCTCACTGTGACCTGGTGGTGCAGGCCTCTTGCTAGAGAGAGAAGAAGGATAGTATTTACATTGCAGATGTTTTCTCCCCAGAGAAAGGCAGAAGACTTTGCTATTCCAAGTGTGGCCCACAAGCCAGCAGCACTATTATCATTTGAGAGCTCATTAGAAATACAAAATCCAGGCCCTGCCCCAGAACCATGAATCAGAACCTGCATTTTAACAACATCAGAAGGGGAGGCACATGCATATTACATTTTGAGAAAACCAAGCTGGAGCTCTAGTATGCCATCCTTCGGGACCTGTTCTTCTCTGCAATTAATTCAAAGGAAGCAGAGACTCACTCTATAGGCACTCAGCCTCAGTTACTTGGCTATTACACAAGCTCATTTAATCCTCCCTAGAACCTGCAAAGCAGACTGAGGGTCAGGGTGATGAAGCACCAGAGCTTCTGTGAAAGAAAGTGGTCAAGGCAAATTTGAGTCCAGAGCCCTCAAGAAAGCCAGGGAGCAGTGAAGGCAGTTTGGGCTTTGGGGACTGACACCACAGCACAGGATGTCATGACAGCAACTCCAACTGTGGGTCAGGAGGGTGGCCAGGGTCTTTTCTACAAATTCCCACAGCAGAGCACAAGGCAAGGTGGAGAAGTGAATTCTGGTGGTGGAGCCTCTCAATTTTACAATTTAAAGGAAAAAAAAATACCTGGTTAAAACAGTACCACCAGGAAGCAAAGAGAGGGCTTCTCAAGGCCCTTCTGAACTTAGAACTTAATGCCTGTTTATTGAGAACGTCTCGGTGCATTTGCTCAGCACTACACAGAGATGGCGTCGAGTTCTGCACCCTAAAGGCTTATGATCTAAAAAGGCCCCAGAAATTGGTGAGGCGTTAAAAAAAAAAGGCAGAACAATGCAACAGCCTTAATCAGACTATCTTTGCTTTTCTTTGCTTATAAGTCACTGGCTTTAAATTTAATATAGTGTCATGTCTTTATTTTTCTTGAGGTTTTCTTAAAAGATCATATAAAGATTTTCTTCCATGGCAAGACTTTTATATTGTATTTTTCTTAAAATAGAGTACGGTACATTTACCCTTCATCAGATGATCCCTTCTAACTCACCTTGCTTTATTAAGAACACTGCTAGAGATTTCTATGCCCCTAGTAATAAAAAATGTATTTGAGGCCCATTCAAACCAATGAAAATCTGAGTTTTCAAGGCACAAGAAAATGAAAATTCTCTAGATTGGTGTCTTTTACTACTTTTAATCTGCTAACAGACTGAGCGTCTCAGATGAAAGGTACTCTAGCATGAATTGCAAAGGTTAGTAGCCTTCCATATAGGTAACTCTTGATTATTCCAATTTCTCACAAATCTGGACACTTTTACTGCCTCTATAACCTCTCTAGAGAGTGAGAAAGAAAAAAGACCTGCAATTTATTTCCCGAAATGTACACAGAAATGTAATGGCGCATACACACAGGAAAACCTTGTAAATAACGTACGAGGGACAATGTCATGTCACTAAGAGCCACTCATTTGCAGACAACACTTGTCACGACTTGCCCCCTCATCAAAATTGATTGGAAATTTTTAGGGACCACCAGATCAGATATGGAGAAGTATAGGGACCAGGGGTGTTTGGAGAAGGGTGGTTTTGTGACCACCTCCTCTCGGAAGGCAGCGGCTACCTTCCAAAAGTGCAAACATGCCTCCAGATAGTCACCTTGTCACCTCACCTTTTACAATGTGACTATATAGCTCCTCCTACCAAGAGGCAGAGTCAGTTTCCCCAGCCTTGAATCTGGGTTCGCATTGGGACATGCCTTGGCCAGTAGAATGCAGCAAAAACAATGGTGTGTGGGTTTGGAGCGAGGCCTCAAGGGGCCCTGCAGTTCCTGGAGTCCTGCCATCACCACGCGCACAAGCCCTACTAGCTACCTGCTGGGAGATGAAAGACCTGTCAGTCAGTCCCCTGCCCTGCTGACAGCCAGCCCCTAGCTGACCACGCAAGTGTGAGAGCTGGCACAGTTGCAATAAGCTGGGCCTTGAGAAAGAATGAAGAGTGTATGCATATGCTACGTAGACTGCTCTGCAAATGAACGGTGTTATTTTTCAAAAGCAGTTTCATTCCTGTGAAACCCTGTGTGAATGTCAAAAATAGCACTCCAGTGGTCATTGGAAAAAGGATACAAACTGCAATTGAGAGTAAAACATAGTAGGCTATCCGAATTCACATTTTTATAAATTAGTAGTCCAAACAAAAATAGACATAGATTGAAAAAAACAGCCTGAAGAATAAGAAAATACCAACAATTTAACACCACCTAGTATCTTAAGGACATCATAGAACGTACACATGTATGTTTCGTTCTTTGTATAATTTGATCACAAAAGCATTATTTGATGTGCACACTGTTGGAGAAAAACAAAGCATTAAGATTATTTGTTGGGGCTTCCAGCCAAGATGGAGGTATAGGTAGATACGCTTCCCCTCCTCACACAATCAAAAGAGAGACAACCCATTTAAAAACAAAGAACAAGAACTGCCATAAAATCAAACTGTTTGGAAGTCCGACAACCAAGGAGTCAAAGAAGAAACATTCGTCCAGACAGGTAGGAGGGGTGGAGACGGGACGTTGGGTGGAGAGCATGTGCCACAAACCAGAGGCTGGCAGAACGGATGGGCAGCCTAGCAGCTGGCAGGCGGAGCTATCCCACATCCACCTGCAGATAAACCAGGAGGAACTATGGGGAGCAGGACAGACCGTGCAACCCAGGCTTCCAGCATGGGGAAATAAACCCCCAAAACCTCTGGCTATAAAAATCTGTGGGGGTTACAACAGCAGAAGAAATCCCCAGCCCCATGGGAGAGTCTGTTCCAGGGGCCCACAGGGACCTAGAACCTACACAAGCCCACTGACCCAGGAATCAACCCCTGAAAGGACACAATCTGCCTGTGGGTAGTGAGGGAATTGGGAGCAGGATGAGAGCCAAGCAAGCCGAACTGTTCCCTCTCCGACCCCTCCCCTACATACAGCACCATATCACAATGAAGGGATCCCCCTCTCTGGCACTACCTAAGGCTCTGCACCTTACAACAGAACAGGTGTGCTGAGGCAAAGAAACATGGCACAAATGAAAGAACAGATTAAAACCCAAGAAAAAGAACTAAGTGAGGAGGTAGCCAACCTATCAGATGCAGAGGTCAAAACACTGGTAATCAGGATGCTCACAAAAATGATTGAGTACAGTAGCAAAATAAAGGAAGAAATGAAGGCTGTACAATGTGAAATAAAGAAAAATATACAAGGAACCAACAGTGAAGGGAAGGAAACCAGGACTCAAATAAATGACTTGGAACAAAAGGAAAATACTCAACTGGAACAGAATGAGGAAACAAGAATTCAAAAAAAAAAATGAGGAGAAGCTTAGGAACCTCTGGGACAACTTAATTTTTTAAAAAGATTTTATTTATTATTTTTAGAGAGGGGAAGGGAGGGTAAAAGAAAGGAAGAGAAACATCAATGTGTGGTTGCCTCAAGTGCCCCCTACTGGGGAAATGGCCCACAACCCAGGTGTGTGCCCTGATAGGTAATTGAACCTGCGACCCTTTGGTTCATAGGCCAGCACTCAATCCACTGAGCCACACCATCCAGGTGTGGCTGGGATGACTTTAAACGTTCCAACATTTGAATCAAAGGGGTGCCAGAAGGAGAAGAGGAAGAGCAAGAAATTAAAATTTATTTGAAAAAATAATGAAGGAAAACTTCCTGAATTTGATGAAGGAAATAGACATTCAAGTCCACAAAGCTCAGACATTCCCAAAGAAGTTGGATCCAAGAAGAAATACACCAAGACACATCATAATTAAATTACCCAAGATTAAAAGATAAAGAGAGAATCTCAAAAGCAGCAAGAAAAAACGAGATCGTTAACTACAAAGGAGTTCCCATAAGACTGTCAGCTGATTTCTCAAAAGAGACCTTGCAGGCAAGAGGGGCTGGAAAGAAGTATTCCAAGTCATAAAAGGCAAGGACCTACATCCAAGATTGCTCTATGCAGCAAAGCTTTCATTTAGAATGGAAGGGCAGATAAAGTGCTTTCCAGATGAGGTCAGGCTAAAGGAGTTCATCATCAACAAGCCCTTATTACATGAAATGTTAAAAGGACTTATCTAAGAAAAAGAACATCAAAACTGTGACCAGTAAAATGACACTAAAACTTACAACTATCAACAACTGAACCTAAAAAACAAAATAAAAACAAACTAGGCAAAAAACTAGAACAGGAACAAAATCACAGAAATGGAGATCACATGGAGGGTTATCAGCAGGATTGGGGAGGAGGGAGAATGGGGGGAAAGGTACAGGGAATAAGAAGCATAATTGGTAGGCACAAAATAGATGGGGGGAGGTTAAGAATAGTGTAGGAACTGGAGAAGCCAAGGAACTTATATGTACGACCTATGGACATGAACTGAGGGGGGAAATGCTGGAGGGAGGGGTGGTGTAAGGCAGAGGGGGATGAAGGGAAGGAAAAAATGGGACAACTGTAATAGCATAATCAATAAAATATACTTTTAAAATAAGAGAGAATGTAGTGGGTGTCGCTACCTCCTAGTGGTGGAGTTAGGTAATTCAAAACTTCACAGCAAACATGAGAGTACCATTGCCTTTTGGTAGTGGTGGCAGTTGGTAAATTTTACTTTGTAAAAATTTCAAATAATATGGTAAATTTTACTTTGTAAAAATTTCAAATAATAATGGTCATATGATTGATTTAAAAAAAAGATTTTTGGTTCAAAAACTGGCCCAGTACAGGGGGCTGGGAGTGGCAGGGAAGGGGGGAATACATAAGGGGCAAGGGGGAGGTAGAACAAAATAGAGGCAGGGCCAGGCCACTCCAGGTTGGTAGGTGGCAGTTTTACCAAACAATGGAACTTACGAGACTTGTCTTAAGCCACCAGATGAGTAGCTCTCCACACCACCCACCATTATTTTGAGAGGTCTTAACGGGGTTCAGTCATGTATACTGTTCTGACGGTCTCAACAACACATGGCTTGCTCAAGGCTACACCCTTGGACATGGTTCCCACTGTGGACATGGTGGGCAGAGTGTAGATTCTGAGGACAGGGAAAGGGTGAGGAGTCTCTGATGGCCAGGCTCCAACTCAAGGGTCAACCAGTAGTCACCACCTCTGATGACCCATCACCAACATTACCAACAAGGAAAGATGCCAGAGAAGAGAGTCTAGGGTGGGCAACCATTCTCCATGTCATAATAAATGCCAGGACGACCCAAGCAGGGGACATGAAGCTTAATTGGGTCTTGAAAGTAGAAGCATTTGGGGACTAACCCTGGGTTGGTACTGACCCCCCAAAGGGACAAGGGGAGCAGAAACCAGGGTGGAGTCAACAGGAAAAACAAAGAAAGACAAGACTGGGTGTATAGCCACATATGGACCCAAGCGCACACATTTCTGAACTTCTGGGGCACTGCAGACCCGCTATTTTTCCAGGTCTCTTGGACCCTCCTCTGATAATAAATACTACGGGGTTATTTTCACCAATCCAACAAATTGACAGTTACTTGCTCAAAGTGAACCAACCTCCCTGGATCTAATAGCTACCTGGAGAGAAGTGAGATCACCAGGAGTGGGAAAGAGAGCAAGGTGTCAACAATGACCAGATGAGGAGGAGGGGGAAACACTCCATGGACCAACTGGGTGGAATGATGGCCTGAAGTTCAATTCTCAAGAGCTTAAAGGGGAAGGTGGAGAAAAAGGATACAATCTAGCCCCACCATACAGATATTTAACTTATATATTTTATATAAGTTTCCAAAAAGCCTACTATGAATAAAAAAAAAAGAGCAATAAATCACTTGAACCATGTCAGTGATTTTCCTTACCACTCCACTCAGTGGGCTCACAGCCTAGACTCAGAGGGTGGTGTGAGGTGTGAATCTGCCTCAGGAAGACTCAGGCCTCGGCGGCCTCTCAGAGCCAAGCAGCTCAACTTTCGTGATTTTCAAGGAACATTATTCCTAAGTGCAAGTCAACCCCTTCGCTTGAAGGGTTCTCAAAGAAACAGCAATCTCTCCCAATGCTAGAGGAAAACTAGGGTACTTTGGTTTTTTAAGAAATAGTCTCCAAAGTGGTCCATGCCTAGTGGATTTCTCAAGAAAGTTAACCCTCACTGGTAATTGATTTGTCTCATTTAAGAACCTAACCTTCACATAACGTATGATCCAGAAGTACTGAGGGACAAGAGGCGGATGCCAAGTGAATCAGGGCGGCAGAGGATTTCATCCATGTCCCTAGCTTCAATCTCAACCTAATCTGTTTCCATCCAAGCCCACTCTCTGCAGCTTTAGACCTATAGATGGGACTCCCTGCTAAATGCCTCCATTTAAATATTTCGCACAGGCGCCTCAAACTCAGCAAGTTCATATCACTCCATGTCCACTCAGAAAAACAGCCCATGACAGGCAGTTCGGTCTAGCAAACTTCATGTGATGATGGAAAGTCAAAAAGGCCAGCTAGGATGGTGGGATAGCCCAGAGCGTCACAACAGCAGAAGCCACAGCCACCCCATAGCTGGAGGGGCAGGAAGGGGTGGTGTTGCCACAGCTGGCACCAGGGCTGCCAGGCAGGTGTGGGAAATGCATTGGCGTGGCTGCCTAAGGGGCCAGGGGCAGGATGCCTGAATAGAGCAGCAAGGGGAGGGAGAAATACCTGGGCTTCCCCCTTCCTGCTGCCCTCCAACCTCCTGCTGGTTCTTTCCATTGGCTGACCCTACCTGGAAAAGAGTTGGCAAGAAGAGATGGGAGATAGGGTTTCCCAAGTCAGCCCTGTGCAAGGAAACAGAAAGGCAGGGACTGCATCTGAGGCCAGCCAGCAGACGGCAGTGTGATACCCATTTCTCCCTGCATCTCACAGAACCATCTTCCACGCACTGCATAAGCCATACCTGACCTTACTCCTCCCCTCGTCGCCCACATCTAAGCACCCACCCTCTAAGTAGCTCGTTCATTTCTCCTCCTCACAGCCACCACCGGACTGTTATCACTGCAGCAGCCACCACTCCCCTACTCCTGTCCCCAGGCGCTCCCTCTCATCAGCCACTACACGGGAGACAGGACTTTTCTCACATGCAGCTCTTATGTCACTCGGCTGCTTAAAGCCCCACAAGGGCCCCCCATTTGGCTTAGGATCCAGTGAAGATAGAGTCCCCGGCAGGACATCGATGACTGCCCAGGCTCCCCTCTCCTGACACACCTCTCCACCCTCCGTGCCCCACCCTGAACTTCTCGCCCTTGGTCTGCTGGGGCTGCCGGAGTCCAGGCCTTCACAGGTACCCGACAGCATGTTTTTCACGGAACACCCCCTGTCCTCTGCCTTCCCGTGACTCTCACACCCACAGCACTCTTCTCGGAAGCCTCCCAGGTCCTCCTCGTGGGTGTTCCCTCGGCCCTGACCTCTCCCCCAGTGGTGGGGCTGCCAGGTTTCACAAGGAAACCACCCATTTTAACAGGCATCCGGCATTCTCCCTGGCACCTTCCCAGTAAGCATTCATCCCACAGCATGACAACTGCACATCCACATTTTCCCACTGGGCTCCAAGTCCCTTGAGGATGATGACCTGGCCAATCCTGTTCCTCATTTGGCTCATTGAGTAAGTAAATGTGACCGACTTGGATGGATGGAGAAGGGACTTGTGGGAGAGAGTTTTACGTGAAATCTCTATAGGGCTGGGCTTCAGGCCTCAACAGGAGATACACTTCAGAGACTAAAAGGCAGCTGATGACTTCACTCATCCAAGCCGGAAGTGGTTGGCTCCGGGTTCCCTCCCGTGGGGAGCAGAACTTGGAGGAGGAAATTGCAGACTAAAGGAAATGACAGGAGGTGGAGCTGATGCAGTCCGTTTCCTCTTCTGTGAAACTGGACTGGCCAGGCCAAGGCAGGTGAAGCCCCCAAGGGGAGCTCTGGGAGGGCAGAGGCCAGTGAGAGGGATTCAGCCCCCGTGACAGGCACAGAGAAGCCTCCTTTTCAATGTCTGATGGCTCACGCCACTGCCTCCTAAATTTGCGAGCCCACCAGCATCAGCGCCTCCTGAAAGGAGACACAGCTCTCCCTGAACTGAACTTTTCTCACGACTGAGGCTGGTTTAATGAGAGCTGGCAGAACAGTCTATCAAGCCAGCTTCTGGAATGTAAAACTTCCAGGGAATTTTCAGAGGGAGTTCAGCACTAGTCACCCCAACATGTGCCTCTGTGATATGTGGATTGTTTTGAGCTGAAGGCAATGTAGCCACAGGCTCAAGAGAAACCCTCCTTTAATACCAAAAGAACTTAAATTAGAGGCCGCGCCCTTAATAAGAGATCATCGGAAATGACCACTTTTGACCTATCTGTAGGGCAGGACCAACTTCTATTTATTAAACATGTTCTTATAATCCTGCAATGGCCCTTTGAAGCCCCCAGGGGGCATTACCTCACCCCCAGTGCAGGTCATCTTACACACCTCAATCCCCACTTCTGTCTCCACTTCTGGTGAACGGACAGCTTCTGACTGTGCAGTCTCATGGGTGAGGGGCTTACATTTGCAAGTTTTATTTGTTTTTAATATATTTTATTGATTATGCCATTACAGTTGTCCCACTTCCCCCCTTCATTCCCCTCCACCCTGCACAACCCCTCCCCCACCATCCCCCCCTTTCGTTCATGTCCATGTGTCACAAGTTCTTTAGATTCTGTATTTCCTATAGTATTCCTGCCCTCCCCCATTTATTTTCTACCTACCGTCTGTGCTACTTATTCTCTGTACCTTCTCCCCCCTTCTCCTCCTCCCACTCCCCTGTTGCTAACCCTCCATGTGATCTCCATTTCTGTGGCTCCGTTCCTGATCTAGCTGTCCTCTTAGTTTGCTTTTGTTTTAGGTGTGGTTGTTAATAACTGTGAGTTTGCTGCCCTTTCACTGTTCATATTTTTTATCTTCTCTTTCTTAGATAAGTCCCTTTAACATTTCCTATAATAAGGGCTTGGTGATGATGAACTCCTTGAATTCAATCTTATCTGAGAAGGGCTTTATCTGCCCTTCCATTCTAAATGAAAGCTTTGCTGGATAGAGCAATGTTGGCTGTAAGTCTTTGGATTTCATGACTTGGAATACTTCTTTCCAGTTTTAAATTTGGTTATTTTCTCTTGCTAAAAAAAAAATAGAGGTGTAGTTGGAAATGATTATTTAATGCTTTAGCCGGCACAGAGCCCACAGACTAACACCCGCTGTTCTGGAACTGCTCTGCCGTCTCCAGAGGCCTTCACACAGTGGTCAAGTTTGCGCTCCTGCTGCAGGGGTTGCATCACGGAAGAGGCTGGAAGGGTGGTGCCAAGGATGATCCGATGGCTTACTCTTCTCACTTTGGGGTGGAGGTTTTCTAATAGAAACCTTGCATGTTGCTATATGTAGACCCTGTACCCAAGAGCCAGGTAGGTAAAGAATACGAAAGACACGAGCAGGGTGGAAGAAAGCAGATGAGAGCCCGCCATCTAAAGAGGCAGCCTCTACCGGGTCCAGACAATGGCCCAGATTTTCTACCCCTTCCAAAGACAAGAATCAAGACGTTAATACTTAGTCTCATGAGTTTTAATGTGTCCATTAATTTGACAAGTATTGGATGGCTCAAACAAAACGTGACTCTCAGTTTATTTTTCCACATGAGCTTCTAAAACAACAACGGAATCAACTCACGACTTTAGGCAGAGGTCCCCTCACCTCACGAGTCTCAGGGAGTTGTTAATGGAATGTCCGGAAGCCTTTAGTTGGAGTCAATGCCTGTGATGCTCTACAGAGTCTAGAGAAGGATTTGCTAATTTGCTCTGGGGAGAAATCTCATCATTACCAACCAGGCATAAATGTAGATCATTCCCCCATGAATATGGTCATCTCAACATTTAGTCAAGATTTATTGACTATCACATAGGGAAGGATTGATGGTTGGTAAACAGTGGGAAGAGGTCCAGAACAACATACACTCGCGGCTGGAATCCGCCAGGAACATATCTCTGCAGCCAGTTAATGGCATGTTTATCTATTTTCATACTAGTTGGTTAATAGCCCTGCTGGCCTCAGACCACAGCAGGGAATCCTGCCCCAGGCACTAGTGGGCCAATGCAGGGGGCTCGCCTGGTGCCCAGTTTGTGGCCCCCTGCAGCCAGCCTTAGCAACTGCAGCCTCCCCCAGGTACCGCAAGTTCATTCAGTATTATGAGCATGACACACAAACTCTCCAAAGAGAAAAATAAGATGATAAATGTCCCCCCCAAAACACAAATGGCTCATCTCTCCCTAAACTCTTTTCTTGGCTAACTCCTGCTCCTCCATTTGGATCTCAACTCAAATGTCACTTCCCACTTCTCAGTCTGGACTATATCCCACCCCCCACCCCCCTCACAGTCTCACAGCTCCTTACTTCCTATCTTGTATCAGCTTGTATCTTGTCTGCCTCCTCGATGAGGCTGTGAGCTCCACGAGGCAACTGAAGGCAGAATTTCGTTGGCAAACTGAACAGGCTGCCTATGGTTTAGGTGGAGCTGGCCACCACTCCAAAGATGGGCCCTGATGTGTCCCAGCCCTCTGGAGGAAGCCTGTCCTTCCTCCAGACCCTGCTAATTGGCTCAGGAATGAGAGCCTTACTGAGAGAGACTCAAGCAAAGCAAGCCAGGGCCCTGGGGCCGAGGAGGAAGAGACGCCAACACAGGCAATGTCACCACACTGGTTGTCATGAAGCATGACAGGGAGGCCCGAAGGTGGCCCACTGTGGGCCCTGCAGCACACCAGACCTGGGCTGGCCCTGCCTTTGGACTTGCCAGTCATATCAACCAGTAAATTCTTTTTTCTTTCAGCAGTTCGGACAGAGTTTTCTCTCTATTGTAACCAAAAAAAACCCTAATGGATACGAAACCTGGGTTATTTTTGCTTACCCCTGTGTCCACGAGAACCTTGCTCAGGGTAAACACTGAATAAATACCTGCTGGACAACGGGCTGCTGGGAGACCTGGGCACTGCTTGATGGGGGAAGTGACCAGGTGACAGTCAGCTGGAGCTTTAATTTAAATGTTTCTTTAGAAAATGTGTAAGATTGCCCTAGATTTGAATGCATCAGAAATTCAGAAGTATGTTCGCCAATATATTTTATAACAGACTGCTTGCTACCTGAGGTTACTAACTTGTTCACCTGCCATTTCCAAAGAACTCCTAAAAATTCTGCTTCAACCCCTGGATTTTCAATCTAAAGAAACTACAGTTTTAAAGGAGGAGAAGAGAACAGGAAGGAGTGACTCAGCCTCTAGGCACCCCTTACTCAGCTGAATAACTATTATCCCCTACACTCCCCTACCCCACCCAGAATGACCTAAAACTTCTTACATTTCTCACATTTTAAACTCAAGTTTTATTTCTCAGGCATTTAAGATGCCTTTGGCTTTTTACCTGGCTTGATGTAAGCCAAGATGTTATTTTTCTCTTGGGGACTATTTTGCTAGGCTAGGGTCGTCAGAAACAACTTTACTTAGGTTGTTATATGACATCCTTCAAAGTTACCGAGCTGTGTGGTTCATGATCTAGCTTAGAGGTCTGTGTTGCCTAAGGTCTGTGTTGCCTAAGGTCTGTGCTTCTAAAAATACGGAGGGAAAAGACACATTTGACTGAACAGGGAAGGAAAACTACAAGCTGTTCCCTATATCCCGATCAGGAGACTCTTTCCTGGCTGACCAAAAGCACACTGTTCACATTCTCAAAATGTTTTACTCTCAGGGCTCTGTGTATAGATACAGAGCGTGGACTATGTATATATCCCCCAACTGTTGGCTTTTGACCCCCTGATATATGTTTTTGTATACCTTGGCTTATATTTCAGGATTTCTTTTGTCCACTGGGGGAGAAAGTAAGCTGTACATATCTGGTGGAAAATAAGCATATCACTTCACCTTCTACATCAAATACATCTACCTATATTATCCTTTTAAGGGAAAAGTTTGATGAAGAACAGGATAGTCTCAAAATATCTCTCCAAATGCTCTTAGTTACTATGAAGGGAAAAATAATAACTGGAGAGTGGAGAGCCTTCAGGGACACCACCTTAATCAAGACACCAAGGAGACACAGACCTCAGGTGCCTCCTGTCAGGTGCGCTGAGAAGGATGTAGTGTCACTTCTACAGAACTGTGGCCCAAAATGGATGACCTGAAACAGTCATGAGTGACCACAGGACAAACCCAAACTGGGGATCATTCTACACAACCACCAGCCTATATTCCTCCCAAATTGCCAATAACCTGAACAACAATGAAGCCAAAGAACTGTTTCACACTGGGCTACAGAGACGTGAGAACTCAGTGCCATGCATGACTGTGACCTGGTTCCTGAGCTCAAGAAATAACAAGCTATAGAGGATGCTACTTGGATGGCGGCAGAATGTGCAGACAGGCAGTAGGTGAGTCAGCGGCACTGGTGTCAAGCCTCCGACGGAGATCACTGTGCAGTGGGGAGCACGTCGCTGCTCTCAGGGAGTCATCACTGTTTAGAAGGGGCACATGTCTCCAACCTACCTTTAAGTGGCTCAGAAAAAGATGTAAATATGGAGAGTCAAGGACAAAGCAAATGAAACTAAACGTTAATAATGGATGAATCTAGATAGAGTATTATATGGGTTCTCTACACTACTTTGGCAACTTTTCTCCAAGTTTGAAATTTTATCTACCCATCACTATATATCTACACCTATATAAACATATAAAATAAACACATTCACTTCAAAACAGTATTAGAACCTGGTGCGCCAACCTGAAATCCAGCCTGTTCCTCGGGTGTTCTTAGTTGATCCACAGAAACAAAGGCCAAGATACCAACAGTGGCCTGGTCAACAGACTCATCAGTTAGGGCCCCGTCTACACCTCTACTAATTTGAATTATGTTTTCATTTAAATAAAACATTTTGGATTCTCCTCAAATTGGTGCCTATTACTTACATGTTCAACACCCAAAGTACAAAAATCCAGATTTTCCCCAAGGAAGGCCCAAAGTGTTCAATATTCTCATTCACTGATAAGTTTAATTTCTATAACCTAAGCATAAAACTTTGATGTACGTGAACTTTTTTTAATATGCTAAATTCCCTACTTTCTAAGAAAATCCAATTTACATCTCTGGGACTCAAATACCACAAGCTCTTGTTTCGTTTTAATTTCTCTTTATTGATTTTAGAGAGAGGACAAGAGAGACACTGATACATTGTGCCACTTATTTACTCACTGGTTGGTTGATTCTGGTGTGTGCCCTGACCAGGATCGGACCCACGGCCTTGGCGTACTCCAACCAACCGAGCTACCCGGCCAGAGTGCAGGCTCTTGTTTTTGCCGCATCAGATGAACTACTCCACCCTTTGGCGTCTTAAAAAGAAACTCAGTATCTCTATGCTCACTGCCAGCTTTCCTCTGTTTCCCAGTATCTCTTTGATCAAGCTTTTCCATTCGCTTTGGAATAATCCAGAGGTAATTAGAACTTCTTACCTTTGGCCCCAAAGGAGCCAATTTATCACAAACTGTCATGGATTCAGATTTTAAATTACCAAGAGCCCAATTACCAATGGACGCAAGGAGTCTTCTCTCCAATTAAAGTGATTGATTTCTTTGCAGACCCAGTAGTATTTCACTTTTTAATTACGTTCAATCCAATCAAATGTGAGAAAATTCTTTATTTTCCTTCCGAAAAACATGATATAACAAACATTAATCATGGACCAATACAAGGCCAGACCTGCTAATGCCTTGGGCAGAAATGGACATCTAGCAACAGGTCTCGGTGGGTCTCAGTGGCTCCTTCCGCTCCAGGGGAAAAAGGAAATAATTATCTATTACACCACAGAGCTCATCTAAGGGCTCAGCAAAACTTCCGGCATCAGCTGAGGCAGCCTTCGATACTGAAATAGCCTATCAGGAGGATGAAGACTTAGGGACAGAACACAGTTTCATTTATTGGGCAGAGAATAGAACCTCAATGTTAAAGACAGAGCAGTATATTGAAATAAAAATGAAGGACATGGGAACGATTTTCTTTTTTCTCACTTGAATACTGGTGTGCTTATGTGCTGTCAAGAACTTTGAGAGGAAAATCAAACTTCCAATCCAGCTCGGGGGGAAACACAAAGCGGAGGATCCAAAAGGACCACAAGGCCACCACACCTTCGATTCCCCCAGGCACCTGTTTATCTACCCAGCTTGGGATCTTAATAGAAGGCCAGCTGGTCTGGCTCCCACAGGAGGCCAGAAGACCAGAAGGCCCTGGCTGGTGGTGCTCAGCTGGTTGGAGCATCACTGCGAACTGAAAGGTTATGGGTTCGATTCCTGGTCAGGACACATGCCTAGGTTGTGCGTTCAGTTCCCAGTGGGGGTGCAAGCGAAAGGCAGCTGATCGATGCTTCTCTCTCACATCAGTTTCTCTCTCTCTCCCTCCCTCTCTCTCTAAAATCAGTAAGCATGTCCTCGGGTGAAGATTTTTTTTTTTAAAAGATGAGGAAAAAGAGGTGGACTTTATTCTATGTGAACACTTAGTTGGATTCCATGGACTGGCTGGCTTTTGCTATTTAAACATTTACTGTGGCTGTAATTCCTCCTGCATTGAGCCTGTGTAAATTCTTAAACATCCCTAAGTTAAGTGGGGGAATTATTTCAATCCTTCTTTGATAGATGAGAAAACCAAGACTGGGAGGTTTAGCCCTGACCAGGGCAATCCAACTAACCTAGGATGAGAGATCAGTACAGTCCTCATTACACAATTCAATGAAACGTAATGATAGCTCAAAACCATCCTGCCAGCATGTTTATGACCCACGGAGAACAGAATTCACGGGACACACACCATGCCCTGCTGGAAGGCGAGGTTGCTGATAACGTGCATTCCAAAAGCCGGCAGAAAGCTAGCACGTGCATTGAATCACTTTTTTAGAAAAATGCACGCACTGAACTCGTCTTATTGCTTTGGTTGAACTAAATTAAACACCCTTATCAGATGCTATTTTTAGACTCAAATTTTCCCATCATAAAGTTTAAAAAAGAACAGCCTGTCTAAAAAGCAGGTAAAAAAACTCACTGAAGAAGGTTTAGGTGTTTTAGAACTTTAATGTCCTTCACTTATTCAACATAAAACACTGATAGTGGATAGACAACAGGAGAAAAGACTCTTCAGCGGGTTTCACCCTGAACTCACAGCATCACTCTGGTCAAACACTACAGTGAGAATGGTCAAGTGAACAGAAGATAAGGACGTTTAACAGATATTTTTTTAGTTTAATGGCATAACTGAAAAGTAAAGAACTAATCAAACAACCTTCTCTTTTACCTACTGAATGGAAAATAAAAGTGAATTGGGGAGCTTCTAAATCTTCCGAAGCAGCTTCAAAAGGAAGGAGAAAGACAAAACCATTGAAAATATACTGCTATGATGCATAAGGTCCAGGATTCTAACAAATTCCCAAAGTCTCTACATATATCACTGAGTACTGCTATCATTAGAAATATAAATGTAGAGCAATATAAACTATTTGGTATTAAAAACAGAGCTTGCTATATAAACATATGGTATGTCATTTTTATCTCTTTATGAGAATAACAGTATAAAGATCTCTAACTGGCCCTTTAGCCTAGAACTCCTAAACACTCACCACGTGGTCAAGGTTGACCTGAATCAACAATTGTGGAACCCAGGAGCCCTTGCTGCTGTCATTTTGGAGAGGATCAAATTCAGCACCTAACGAACCCCACCCACCCTCAATGCTACAAATTGGAAACATTAGCACTTTGTGTAAGTCCACAGGCAAGTCTGAATACTGAGATCGAGCTAGAAAAAGCAGCAGCAAAGACATTAACATAAGCTGGAATCATAAGAAAAGCTAAAGGTTTTTTTAAAAGCTTCCAGTTCAAGTCAAAATTAAGGTGTCTGTTCCACCAGCTTCACAGAGCTGTGGATATCTTGCTGTGCTTTGAAAATCAAAAGAAAAATCTACAATAAGCATGTTCCTTTGAGGAAAATGCCACGGTTAAGGTTTTGAAGCCATTGAGTTACTTTCAATTTTGGACAAGGTTCAGGGGTACGATGTATATCAGAGAGGATGTATTCACAGCTGATGCATCTCCAAAAATTTCTTCATGAAGGCTGCCAGCTCCTGCACGTCCTCGATCGTGACGGCATTATACAGAGAGGCCCGGATGCCTCCCACAGACCTAGAACGACCAAAGGCGCTGCCATTAACAAAAGCACCTAATTTAGCATCAAGACAAGCCCTCCTTCCAGTCACCCCCACAGGTGGCTGGGAGCTTCAGCCATCTAATCATGAGAAAATTCTTCCTAATGCAGTGAAGGTCCACCAAGCTCCCACATAAGCTGGATGAACTCGGCAGGAAGCGGGGAGCCAGCAACCACTGCAGGGTAGGTGTCTCGCCTCGTGTGTGGCGAGGACACGTATTTGTCACAGGGCAAGGAGAGTTGATTCCATCGATGTGCAGCTGCAATCTGTACCTACTGCCACCTGCAACCTGCAGAGAGCACCAGCGATCTGTTCTTAGACCGAACAGGGTTACACCTGCCTCCTCAGACATGGATGGTAACAACCCCTGTGCTAGAAAATCAATTTAAGACATTTTCAAGGGTAATTTTAACAAAAGTCCCTGGAATTTGTGGCTCCATCACGCTCTCCACAAGAGAATCGTGATAGGGGCTCTATAAGCAACAAGGGGAAGGATTACCCTTGTGACAACTGGTATTCCCAACAAGTTACAATAACTGCTCCTCCAAGCTATGTGGGCTCTGAGACCTGTTTCATTCCGAATTTGAGAAACTAAACCAGTTCTGGCTGGTGTGGTTCAATGGACTGAGCGCCAGCCTGTGAACCAAAGGGTCACCGGTTCGATTCCCAGTCCGGGCACATGCCTGGGTTGTGGGCCAGGTCCCCAGTTGGGGCCAGGTGAGAGGCAACCACGCATTGATGTTTCCATCCCTCTCTGTCTCTCTCCCTTCCCCTCTCTCTAAAAACAAATAAAATCTTATAAAAAGAAAAATTAAATCCATGCTCTAATGAGCTTTCTAGTCTGGATGTGTACTCACCTATGCCCTTTCAAGGAGATCATGTTGAGCTCCAGGGCTTTATCGAGAAACCTTTTTTCTAATGCATCGTCCCCTTTGGCATTGCCAATGCGGAATGGAATATTCATCCTGCTTCTATTCTGGGGCTCCACCGGACATCTGAAAAACATGTTTATTACTCCAGCAACTTTTCTAAAATGTGCAAATACCATTAACAAATGAACAGAAGAATGCTCAAACATTCTTTTGATGCAAACAGGAGATTAAAAAATAAAAAAAAAGTGTGCCCCAGGACATTTATAACCTACTCAGGCAGCAGGGACATCAAACTCATTTTCACCGGGGACCACCTCAGCCTCGAGGTTGTCTTCAAAGGGCTGAAATAATTTTAGGACTGTATAGACGTAACTACTCCTTAACTGTTAAGGAATTGAAATTCCATTCGGTCCTTTGAAGGCAACTTCGAGGCTGAGGTGGCTCCTGGTGACAATGAGTTGGTGACAGATAAGGACACCCCTAACTCAGGGGTGTCAAACTCTTGCATACAGACCAGTGAGCCAGCATTCTCCTGTATGACGTGTACTTAACCTCTATGAGCCTTCATGTCCTTATCTGAATATTGGGAATAGTGATGGCTGCATTTCAGACTAGTTGTGACAATTCAGTGGTACAACATGGATGAAGCTTCCAACAGACATATGACAGCCCCACAGCAGTGTGAGCGAAGCATTCTCTACAAGGCTGCAGAGAAAAAAATATATTGGTCCTCATTGTGGTGGAAAGACTTAAAAATAATGAGAAGCCGTTTTCAAAGTTCTTCCTGCACTGCATTATCCTAAGCTGTGTGACCTTGGGCAAGTTACTAACCTCTCTGTTGTGCCTCACTTTCCTCATCTATTGAAGAGTAGCAAAGATCATGAAACCTAACTCACAAGGCTGCGGTGAGGATTAAGTATAGTTTTAGAAAATTTTTCTGGCGTATTTTTAAACAGCCACACATTTCCGTACAGCCCTTCCAGCAAGACGCTGGGTGTAGTCCTCCCAACCTTTTAAATCCGGGCTAGCTTTATGACTTGCTTTGACCAAGAGGGTGCAACAGAAGTAATGCTATGCAACTTCCACGCCTAGACCGCAAGGGGCCTGCAGCTTCTACGCCTGCCCTCTTAAAACACTGCTTCCACGTCAGTGAGCCCGAGCTAGCCTGCTGGATATAAGGCGCCGCCAACAGCTGGCACGAACTCCCAGACATGTGGCCGAGGCCATTTTTGACCACTGGCTCCAGGTGAATGACCAAATGACTTCAGCTGAATAAGCAACCCCAGCTGAGAGCAGCGGCAGAACTGCCCAGCTGAGCCCAGCCCCACCTGCCGACCCAAGGAACCATGAGCAGAGAAAACGGTTGTCATTTTAAGTCAGTCTTGTGGCATTTGTGATGCAAAAATAGATAACTGATACAATTTAGAACAGTGTCTGGAACAGGGTAAATGCAATATAAGCATCTGTCAAACTCAATCTATCTTTTTATTCCCAGCACCTCGCACAGGACTTATGCAGACTCTCAAAACTGATGAGAGAATTTTTTTATCTGGGATGTGACTTCAGTTTCTGATTGGGAAAATAGGCAGCCAAAATAGTTTTTCATTGACAACCGAACAAGACAAACGAAAGAGGAACCAACATGCTCGTCTGGAGTAAAAGGAAAGTAAAATATGGAACAACTCTCTTTCTCCATCTTCTCCAGCACATCCTGTCTTAATCTTCCATTTCTCCAGAGTGGGATTCATTAAAATTAAATAGCAAATAAAAGCAGAGTGAGGAAGCCCCCATGAAAAGTTATGCTCTGCCCCAAGGGCACATCCGTAATTCCTGTTCAAGTCAATAGGAGTCAAGTGCGCTCCTACACAAAGAAGAGATGCAAGGCGGGAAACCAAATATCTGACACTAGGGCTTGGAGCCTGAATTCTGGGACTGCCTTTCTCACGAAGAGGTAGGTGTCATGGCTGACATTTAAATTAAAAATTCAGTGGATACTCTCTTTTGATATTTTACTGCCTCAGGCTTCCAACATGAGGGCCCAATTATAAAGGTGAAGCAGCGAAAAGCAGAGCTAATTTAAGAAAAGGGGGGAAACAAAAGGGGGGAAGAATGAAGAATCTGTGTTTTGAGCTCGCCCCCCCAGCTCGCCCTGCAGCCCTGTTTAATCTCCCAAGCGTGAGAGTAGACATTATCACAACGGCCCAATGTTCTGAAAGCTAGAAATGAAAGGCGAAAGTGGCACATGGCAAATACTCATTGGTGCTCTCTGCTATGAGGCTGAGGACAGGGAAAAAGATTGAGGGGAATTAACTGCTTCCAATCTAGCGAGATGGCTGGGTAGGGAATTAAAATTCCATGTGAGAAGTGAGGTAGCAGCAAAAGGCTGTGGAAGCAGAGACAGGCATGGAATTCTGCCCTTGAGAAGGTGCAAAGGCTTCCGAGGAGGGGACGGGGGACAGACACTCTAGCAGAGAACTTGCATCTGCGAAGGCGAAGGGCCCTCGGCAGGATCTCTGCCGGGACTGCAGTGTTGGACTCCTGCCCGGGGGAGGGCGGAACTGTGGGGAGCTTCGAAGGCTCGCTCTGCTGGACACCAGCTGGGATCCTCGAGCAGTGAGAAGCAGTCAGGGAAAATGGACCCCTGCGTTTTTTCTACCCTCTCTTTCCTCCCCAGGCCTAGACCCCACATGAAGGTGGTAAGAAAGGTGACCTCAGATATAGATTCGGATTCTGTCACTTGGACATCTTTTTTTTAAAAATCTTCACTCAAAGATATTTTTTATTAATTATTTAGAGAAAAGGGGGGAGGGGAGAAGGGGAGAGAGAGAGGGAGAAAGAGAGACATCAATGTGAGAGGGATACACTGATCCGCTGCCTTCCATAGGCACGCCAACCAGGAACCGACCCACAAGCTAGGAATGTGCCCTGACTGGGGATCAAACTTGCAACCTTTTGGTGTATGGGACGACACTCCAACCAACCCAGCCACCCAGCCAGGTCTGGACATCTTTATAATATTAGAGTTAATAACTAATATAAGCACCATGTCAGGAATACCTTAAGTGCTTTCCATAATAACCACAAAATAATAATATTAAGAGATAACTCTTTTTAAAAAGATTTTACTCATTTCATTTCAGAGAGAGGGGAAGGGAAGGAGAAAGAGAGGGAAAGAAACATCAATAAGTGGTTGCTTCTCACTCAGCCCCCACTGGGGACCTGGCCCACAACCCAGGTATGTACCCCGACTGGGAATCGAACTGGCCACCCTTTGGTTCAAGGTCTGCACTCAATCCACTGAGCTACACCAGCCAGGGTAGAGCTAACTCTTAAGTAATGCTCCCTATGTGCCAAGCACTGTTTCTAGCGCTTTATACAATTAACCAGTGCAAAAGCACATGTACTTATCCCCTATATTAAACACTCTTTATTCACATGCAGTTTTACTTAATCCTCATAAGAAGTATGTGCCATTATTACATCCATGGTATATATGAGTTTAGAACAGTAAGGTCATTTGTCCAAGTTCACATTGTTAAATGGCAAAACAAGGTTTCTAAGCTCACAATGCTATACTGCTCACGTGGACTCGACTTAGAATCAGGGAGCACCTGACCCCAAGCACCACGTGGGTGGTTAATCTATGGAAAGAACACAGGAACGTCTCTGGTTGTTTTCACTAGTCTTAGAGTTTCCTGTCAAGGTCACCAACAGAGCTGGTGCAACCCCCGGGAAACTGCCCAGGACTGTGTTCATTAAAGAGGCTGCCTTACCAGTCAGGGAGCACAGAATAGGGGACACGAATGAGAAGCAAAGGTGGTGGTGAATGGCAAATTCTAATACTAGGTTATATTTGGTATTGCTCTTTCAAGTGGCTAGCTCCCCTTTGGGGCCGTATTTCCAACATCTGAAAGAGAAGCGAAGAATTTCCTAAAAACCCAAGTGAGCACAGGGACAACTGGAGAGCATCCAGCTGCAAACACTAAGGCGAGGGGGAGTGAAAGCCTGTCCTTGGCTTGAGTACCCAGGTCCCACAGGAATGTCATAAGCCGGGATGACATTTTCTGGGCAGGTAGCCCAGAGGGTAGATGGAAGTTCCCAGGAAGAGGTTTATTCTGAAAAGAATGCAAGTTCTGGGTCAAAAGTTTTGAATGGGAAGGTGGTTAGATTCCCCACAACAGGGCCCATCTGGCACATTGGCTTTGACAGGCTGCCTTCTGGGAAATGCCCAGGTGGAGAGCTTGGAGTTAAAGGACCTTGGAAAGAAAGAATTCAGGGGATGCTCAGTACTCCTTTGTGTGTGTGTGTGTGTGTGTGTGTTTAATTCCCTAGGTTTTCTCCAGAGGTATCATCTCCCTTTTTGTGCTTATACATATCCTGAGAAATATATGGAGCCAAAAGCTAAGAGAAAAATTGATTTCCCCTCCACAATAGCTGCCGAGTGCTTTCACTCACATTCAAGTTCTGCGCACCGTTTGAAAGTCAAAAAAGATGGCTTGTTGTTCTAAGTTTCCCCAGAGCCTAGAACAAGGCTAGCCCAGAGTCAGTGCTCAAAAGGATGGATGGATAGATGGTAGGTGGATGGGTGGGTGTGTGGGTGGATGGACAGACGGAGGGATGGGCAGACAGGTGGGATGCCTGGATGAATGAGTGAGTGAATCAATGAACTAGCAGATTAAGCATGTCCTCAGACCTCTCCACAGACTTCCCTTCCAGTCCCGGCACAGACCATCCTTCCAGGCAGCCCCGTCTCTGCTCCCCAAACACACTGTACCTTCTTCCCTTGGTGCCTTTGTGGGGTCATTTCTTGAACTTCCTAAAAATTGCTAAAAATACTTCTGCCCTCTCCTCTACCTAAGTATACTCTCACCCAAGGCTCGAGCTCATCTCAAAGCCCTTCCTTCTCTTTCAACCAAGGCAGTAGCTTCCTCCACCAGCTCAAGCCTCATTATTTAGCCCATGGCTATGAGTTCCTAGATAAGGTTGAAGCTTCCAGCATGTCTGTATGTTTTCCCTCAGGGAGCACACAGAGGAAGCAGGCAGTGGGAAAAGGGGATCGGCCTGGGCGATGTCCTTAGTGTAAAATATGTCAGTCTTCACCAGGAGACAGGTCACAGAGCCTAGGATTCCTGGGATGGGGAGGCAGAGCCACGCAGCTCACCAGTCTGTCTGTCCCAGAGAAAGGTGAATGCATCCATTTGCCAAAAGCCCCTGGTGTGTACATATTTTAAAATTCGCACCAGGCAAACTGTGAAATAAAATCCATCAACTTACACATAGAATCCTTGCGAATTATCAATGATGTCATAAATCATCTGAGATTTGATGGAGCTGAGCTTCTCCATGGCGGCTGCACCACCGTTGTTCTTAATCCACTCCAGGACCAGGCCCATGACGTAGATGCTGCAATAAAGATTAAAACAAAAAATCCATTTCGTTCGGCTTTGCAAAAGTGGAAAGACATTCGAGCCTTTCCAGAAGCTTTCCAGAAGTCAAAATGTCAGCAGACATAGACAAGGTGAAAGGGGGCCCCTGTGTAGACCAAGGACAAGATCGACCCAATTCTAGGCCTCAGAAAGCCATTCAGAACAGAGGTTTAATTAGACTGCTCACTGGGTGTCACACCAGTCCCTACCTGTGCAGCCCTCATGCTACCTTCACGACATCTGGGACACAGTTCCCTGCCTCCACCTGCTGACCTTTCATCCCCACCACGAGCATCCTCAGATTTCTGGCCCCACCCCACTCAGTTAATCCTTCACTTCCTGAACTCCCAGGGTCCTCTGCCCATATTTCCCAATACAGCTTTTTCCATTCGCTCTTGTATTTTATATTTCTGTGTGCAAAAGGAGTTCAGCTCACCCCGCCGACAGGTGACACGGGGCCCTGTGCCTGGGAGGAGGCCGTGTGGCACAGTGCTCATAGCCTGGGAGTAGCAGAGTCACAGTCCTGACTCTAGTCCCCACACTGCCGCTTACAAATGGACAACCTGGGATCAGTCACTCAGGAACCCAAGCCTCAGCTTTCTCATCTGGAGCCAGAGGACCCACCAACTTCTGGCAGGCACGTGGCGCTTCGACCGCCCTGCTCTTCCCAACTGCACCTTCCCACCCGACAGGCAGATCCAGCAGAATCCCTCGCTCCCCTGGTCTCCCAGCTGTGCAGGGGACCCAGCAGACGAATCAGAGCCTTCCCAGGGATTCTCAGAACTGGGAGTGAGGAGAAAGAGGCAGACGTGTGTTGGTGAAACTGTTAGACATGAGGTTAAAAGCCCAGGGAACATTAGAAGGATGCTCATCCGGAAATAGAAGTCAACATTCCAGCAGGAAGCAGCAAAGATCAGAAAGAGCAGACAGGGTGGGATTTGTATCCCTGGTTCCAGGAGGACTCAGTGAACCTCGGTCCTTCATGGAGCTTGGAACCAAATACTTCAATTTTCTGTCACCTGTGAGACCTCCGGGCTCGTGGGGACTGCAGGAGACGGGTTGGGCGAAGTGCTTAGCATAGGGCCTGGCACGTGGCAGGTGGACCACGCAAGTGGTCATTCGTAGTATCTTTAATTGCTCAAAACTAAGCCAAAAACACTTGATGTTGAAGAGCGCTGGGTGGTTCCCCAGTGATCTCCCGAAAGCTCCTCTCTGAAACGCTCCAAAGGCCAGACACTTGTCCCATGGAAGCGCATTCACGGAATCATCCAGGGGGTGGAGGACCTAGGCGTTTCCACCCCCAGAAGGCAGCAGAAACTTAACACTGGGCTGCCCAGCATCCACAACCATGTGGTAGCCCTTCCAGAAGCTTCCCCATCCTAGCTCTCCAGACAGCCCTGGGAGAAATGAGAAAAAGTAGCTAGCAGCAGAAAGGGAAGGGAGGGCAGGGCAGAAAACAGACCCTGGGTAAATACAGTCTCAGCTACAGCTCTCTAGATAAAGCCTGAGAAAAATCAGAGGGGAAAAGGAGAAAGAAATAGAAGACAATGAGTATTACCGAGATCTACTTCGGACCAGGGATCTTATGGTTGTTCTCCCTTTTATCAATCACAATAATCCTGAGGTCAGAGCTACCGCTGCTATCCTATTTTATAGATGAAGAAACTGAGGCTCAGAGCTTAACATGGCTAAAGACTCCCAGCAAGGGGCTGATCAAGCCAGGATTCCAACCGTAGTCAGTCTGACTGCAATGCCCAAGCACTTTTCACTAGTAACAAAGGCCTTGGCTTCCCCAGGTTCTCTGGGACCCTGAGCCACTATCTCCCCTCATCCTGGGGCAGCCAGGCTGGCACCAAGTGTCACAGACACAATCGCCAGGTGTAGCTGCTATGGGGCATCACTGCACACGTGTGCATGTGCGTGTGTGGACATGCATGTGTTCCACATATGATGCTGACTGCCAACCCCTCTGTTCTGTAAGATCCTCCAGAATCCCCCAAAACTGCTCGGTCCCCACCAACCATGGATACCGCCCCCTGCCATAAGATCTAAGGAAAAACCACCCTTGTGTCCATTCTCAGACAGTATCTTTCAGAGGTCACAGTTCGCTTTTATCTGCAGCTCTGTTATCCCAGGGTCTCCAAGCTGCTATTTTGATCATCACAGCCAAATGCCATGGCAAGGTCCACAGTCCTAGCCAGACCTCAGCAGCGACACACCACCTGCTGGGCAGCTGGCATGCTCAGACCCACTGCCCGAGCTCTCTGGCTCACCTGAATGCAGTCGAAGCAGACAGAATCGGCAGAAAACCCACCCATTTCACACGCTGTCCAGAGACAGCACCCCTAGCCTAAGTGTCTGAGGCCTCACCAAGAGGCAGAGGCCTCCCTAGGGACCAGAAGGCATCCCCAGAATGGAAGCATGTCTGACACTTGTGACTTTACTGCAGCTTCCAATTCATTATGAACTCATGCCTCTACAATCCAAACTCTTCAAAATACAAGGCCCTAAAGTGCTTACACAGCTTTGCAACTTGGTCTCAACTCTCCCCACTAGGAACTGACTTACACTTTCACATCCAAAATGCCACCTGCAAACACAGAACATGGGTTTCCACCTTAGCCTACCTGTTAAATGACTACCTAAATCACAGAACATCTGCTCTATGGAATGCCATACAGCAATTCAAAGTGGGGGGGGGGAGGCAGCCATTGGAGCAGATATGGCCATGTTCATAATATGTTGTTGGGTGGAATAAAGGAATTCACAGAGCAGGGTGTATGGGAAACTTCCGTTCTCGTCACTAATTATATGGCTCTGCCCAGTGTGTGCTACGCCCAGCAGGGGTCTGCCAGGATTCACAGCCAGCAATTACTAGTGGTCACCCTTGTGGGCTCTGGTCACTTCAGAAACCTTTGTTAAGAGCGTGTGTTACTTTTATAAATTTTTTAAAGCAATACAAACTACTCCCTGTGCACCAGGGCTTAGAAAAATCACACTGGAAGTCACTAGAAAGCTCTCCCTGCTGTTCTAAAGATTCGGACTCTGCAGATGAGCTTCTGGAGTTGATGGCGGCCAAGGCTGAGCCCATTCAGAGAAGAAAGGGGTCCTGAAGCAGTGGGGTTAGTTTGTTTCTTATTCGTTCCTCTACTTCATACTACAGCTAACATGAGTTTATACTTAGGGGTTTACTCAGCCACAGTAAGGAAAAACTGTCACACATTAGAAAAAAAATGTAGACATCTTTTTGCTCAGCCACTAACTGGGCTCAAGGTAGGTGTTCTACTGAAGGGTCAAACAGAATGAGCAAGTGTCCTTTATTCCACCCCAGTTCACTGCTAGGAGCTATAAGCCAGTATCTGCAAGCCAGTCAGTCACCCAACACAGTTCAAATGAGCTTCCCAGCGCCTGCAGTCTCTTGGCTCTGATTTCAAAAGGAAAAAAAAAAAAGGCTTCTTTTCAAACTGGGACCTTTTCAAGAATTTCTGTGAGACAGAAAGTTCTGGAGTGTTCTGAATGCCCCCGCTGACATCCAAGGCCAGGGGAGGGGGTTTGGCACAAAGCTTCACGTCTCCGTACATGACGTTTGTTCTCAGCCGGACGAGCTACAGTTTTCCAACACTGGATGTTTAAGTGCGGCAAATGAACTCGACACTGTCCAAGTTAGAAATCCGGGGCAATCGCTCAATTACACAGACTTTTACTTTGTTCTCCTTCTCTTCTGTGGGGTAAGAGAAAGCGAAGGAACTTCCAGGAATTGTCTTCGGGCAGAACACATTTAACCCGAGCTCTTTCATTGTCTACATTTATATGATTCTAATCAAATATTAACTATCCTGCCCAGGACAGACAATTATCCCCACGCTGATCCGTCTGGGGAAGAAACTTGGCCTTTTTTCTGCCCTTGTCTCAGGCTCTGCACACTTCTCAGGGAGGCAGTTCCTGGCCTCTGCCATTCTGTCCTCCCCACCCACTCCCCAATAGGTGACCAGCTGCCCAACCAGTCAGGGTCTAGGGCCAAAGCTGGAGAATGACCTGATAAAAAAGTTCCTGTTCTAGGACTTTCTCTGTGTTTCCAGGTAAGACTCCACACACTTTCCTCTTCCATTCTCATGTAGGGAATGACAGCAGAGCCTACATGCTCGCTGTTCCCACCGATTTGCCCCCTAATATTAACAAACAGCATATGTATGTTTTCACTACATTTTTAAAAGTGTGTTTCACAGTAACTCCTGGAGAAAGGGCCAAGCGAGTGACAGCTCCCCTTGCACCTCCAGCCCCAAAGGTGCTCTCCCCGTCTCCTTCCATCTTCCCAAAGCCAGTGGGGACCCCTGAAAGACTCATCTGTCTGAGAGCCAGGCTCTGGCCCCACCTCCTAACAGGTAAGAGCCCACTCCTACCATTGTGTGACCCGGCTCCCAAGGCCCTTCTCCAGGAGCCATGCCCTTGAGGGTGCCCAATTCTGCCCTCAGCACACATCAGACCCAGTTCTCATTTCTAGGCTGGCCACTGAGCACTGTGTTTCCACTGCCTCGAACCCCCGACGTGAGCAATCGATTTAGCCATGCCCCCGCCCCCACCACCTCATCCCTAATAGATATTTAGAAACACTTTCAAGCAGCGTGAAGCCCAGTAAGGTTTATAAGCAACCAGGAGACTTCACACAAGAACACCCCCTTCCGAGGACAGCAGGGGACACAAAATCAGCTTCACTTATCACAGACAAATCCGGCAGTGGGAGAGCTCAACTCCTACAGCCACCTGCCCTCCTGAGATGGTATCCTTCAATCAGAAACAAATCCACACTGATGACTGTGCCTGCGAAGAGCACTAAGGTTTGGGGTACACACACCCAGGCTTTGGAGACAGGCTGCCTGGACTCAAATCCCAGCTATGCCACTTCCTACAAGGGTGGCCTCGGCTTCCTCACTTGCAAAATGAGAGAAATAATAAGAGTACGTGCCCCCTAAGCTGCTTGGGAGATTAAAGAGTCATGCACATAATATATCACTACTTTACATCACAGCTGCCCTGGAAACATAAACCCATCAACTCTGGCTCTTCCCTCTCCTTCTAAGGCTCTGGGAGCTAACGGTGGAAACAACAATAACCGTGTAGCAGCAAACACCTATAAACCACCAAGTGCCAGGCCCCCACTAAATGCATTATATATATATATATATATATATATATATATATATATATATATATATCACCTCATTTAATCCTCACAGCAACCCAATGAGGAGGGTACTAGTATTACTTCTGAAGGGACCTGCTGCACAGATAGGTTAAGCGACTTGCCCAAGGTCACACAGCTCGTTAGTAGTAAGATCTCTCGGGCAATCGTTAAATCCCAGGTGTCACAGAAGCTTTCCAAAACCATCTGAATCTGGGAGTTAAGAGATCATGCACAGGCTGAGAGGCCTGGGATGCAGCTAACAGGACCCCTGGAGAATGGGCGAAAAACCAGGAGGGTGTTTGTTCCAAGATAGAACGTTTGCTGCCAAACACTACCTTCGCCAGACAGTGATTCCTGATAGGATACCAAGGGTATTAATTTACCAGTTCGCGGAAACCCACTCGACTTTAAAGTCGCCTCTGCGATGATGGAAAGGAGACCCCCTCGACCGGCCCATAGGCGGCGCAGCGGAGTCACCTGAAGCAGGGAGGAGTGTTGTACAGGGAGTTGTTCGCGGCCTGCACTTTGTACTCCAGCACCGCGGGGCACTCGGTGAGGGCGCAGCCCAGCAGGTCATCGCGGACGATCACCACCGTGACCCCCGCGGAGCCGACGTTCTTCTGCGCACCAGCGAAGATCACCCCGAACTGAAAACAAGGAAAACATGCTATGGTAGGCGTACTCGGTCCTTTTTCTGCAGTGTACTTAAAGTTCCCACCCCCTTTCTAAAACACGATTTTTATGAGCAAGTGACTATTCTCTTCCCTAAAGGAATCGCAATCTGAGACACTGTGTTCAGAGGCCTGCAGATCAGGGTCCGCCTGGGCCTTCTCCCCAATATGGGACTGGACCAAACCATCACTGTAAAGACCTCATACATATTCATATCCACTCTGCATACATCCCAGCTAATCTTTAAAATAGGGAGGCTATCATGTCCTTGGTAACCAAAAAAGCCAGAAGTTCTAATCAATTTGCATTTGTATAAAGGGATAATCACAAGAATGCTGATCCATGAGATAAGCTGCCTGAGAGAAAAGAATTTTAGAAAAGAGATCTTTAAAGGTACTTCAGGAAATTTTGTCATGTACAATATAGAATTCTCTCCCATGTCTCCCCAAGAAAACCAACTGGTGTCCAAGGTGGGAAATGGGGACAGCCTGGCCCAGCAGGAGTATTTGACCGTTGACAAACACTGTTTAGAATTCACAGTAAAAGGTAACTAATGATACATACCAGGCCATTACCAAAATATATCTCCAATGGAATAGTATGCAGCCTTAAAAAGGAATAAAGTTCCGACACATTCTTGGATGAACCTCAAGGACATTCTATTCAGTGCAATAAGCCAGACACCAAAGGACAAATACTGTATAATGCCATTATACGAGGTAACTAGAGTGGCCACATTCGTAGATACAAAAAGATACAAAAAGTACTAGGGCTGAGGGAGAAAGGACACAGGAATTTGTGTGTGATGGGCGCTGAGTTTCAGTTTGGGAGGATCAAAATTCCGGAGATGTATGGTGGTAATGATTACACAACAGTGTGGATGCACTTAAAATGCCACTGAACCGCACCTAAAAATGGTTGAAATGACAGATTTTATGTTAAGTATATTTTACCTCAAGTTTTTTTTAAAAAGGCAGATTACAATTTAGTAATTTTTTAAATGCTTTACAGATGTTATACCCCCTGCTGGGGTACTACAGGCACCCGGGTACACTCCTCCCACTGCCTACCATGGTGCGCCACTCAAAACCTATGTCCGAATGCTCTTGGACTTGAGCAGGATACAAGGCAAGGGGGCCTTCCTGTATCCTGAGCCTAGATAATCTGCATTCCCTTCTAGACAGCAATCCACTCCCAATATATTGACTAAAAATTTTTCTAAGAGCCACTGTCAAAGGCAGATCAATTCCCAAGGACTCGAGTGTGACCCTGTGAGGCCATCACTGACACAGGGCTGAGAAGGTGGGGACTCACACATCTGACCATCAGCAATAACTGACAACAAATGACTGCTGGCCTGCTCACTGAGAGCTACCCTGGCCTCAGGGTCTCTGCTGGCTCACAGCTCCCCAACCGTTTTTTGTTCTAGAATACACGTGTATTCAACTACTCTCATAGAAACCAGGATGTTGGGGTCCCCTCTTTTACACTTTACCTTGGAAACGTCCACTGGCTTGGATAGGAAGTTTGAGGACATGTCACAAACCAGCACTGCATCCTTGACCTCAGGGATGAAGTGAAACTCCACACCGTGCACGGTCTCGTTAGCACAGTAATACACGTAGGAGGCCTCAGGGCTGAGGGTCCAGGTGCTCGGGTCTGGAATTTCTATCACAGAAGACAAGTTGAAGACACCACACTTTTACTCCTCTCCTCGTTCCTTATGTAGATGGAGTCAACCAGGAATAACACCCCTCTCCTAGCAGTGAAAGACTGATTCCAAAGCATTCACAAGTAACAGCATTTTCTCCATCTTGCATCTATAATCACTGCCCCCATCCTGAAAGGATGATCAATCTCGCCCTGCTGACTGTTAAAACTTCAGATATGGCAGGTGAGTGTTGGGGTTTTTTTTCTTATTATCCAATGTCCCCTGATGATCTAGTATTTTCCTCTTGGGGATCCAGCCTCCCTCATTCTCAGCCCATGTCACTGGAAGCCCCAAAGGTACAATGTGACTTAGGTGCTGTCACATGACTGATTTGGAAGGGGACACAGGAGACATGAGACTGTTATGGGAATGATTGAGCTCAGGCACTGAAAGGTGGGAGAATAAAAAGGCAACAGGGGTTGCAACCATCTTCTAAAACTGAGGGGACAGCTTTCCTGACTGTGGAGCCACCACAGGAGACAGTGAGAGATACCAGGACTGGAATTAATGTTGAGGGCCTTGATCAAGCCATACCTAAAGCCAAACCAGACCCTGGGCTTTTCAGCTAAGCGAGCTCAGGAATGCACTTTCTGTAGCAGCCACTTAGTAATGCTAACTAGTACAGCCATGCACTCTAACTGGTATCCAACTAACTCCTGAGAAGGAGGAACGAAAAAGTAAAAACCCGTACAGACTGTCCTGAGCAGGAGTAACTGGGTATCTGAGGAGGGACCACATGCCAGTGAACATCCCACTGCTCACCTCCGCTCCCAGCACTTACTTGTGTAACTCCCAAGTTTAGGGTGGACGATATTCACAGTCCCAAACTTCTTGGCCTCTTCTGCAGCTTTCGCTGACCAAGCTCCGGTCACCACATAGTCGGCACACCTTCCAGCTTTCCGTCCAATCAGGTTTAAGGGAACAGCACTGAACTGGCCAGACCCACCTCCTTGCACAAAAATCACCTTGTAGTTGTCTGGAACAGCTCTGGGTACAAGCACAGGAGACAGGAACTACAGACTCACAGGGTCCAAGATGGAGAATGAGTGATTCCCTACCAGCACCGGACCTCCTGGAGGGACATACCACCAGAAATATGGGAAAGTCCCACTACCACTTTACCTTCCCAAGTCTAGTCATTTATTCAATTCTTGGGCAACCATTTACTGGCCCTGTGGTGGAAGCCTATGGTTACTGTTTGGACAGAAGCTAGTAACCCGCTGCTGCTCCTTTAGGGTAGGATCCCACTGCCATTCTCAGTCCACACGGTTCAAGGGTGACCAGCCCCGGCCCTAGGGGATGAGCACGTGACCCAAGTTGGCCATTGAGGTTTGGTTCTGACAACTCTGATCCAACTTTTGGGAAAGAAGAGCTGTTTCTACTGAGGGAAACAATGACCCGGTAGGAACTAACGCTGCGACCCATGGTGGCCACCTGATGAAGCTACGACATGAAAAGGCAGGGCCAGGAGATGGAGAAAAAGACCTTCCTGACATCATCCGAGCTCTGAAGTCATCCTGGACTTTTCCATCGTGCAAGGTAGTGCATTCCTCTTTTTTTACGAAATACAAGCGAAAGTTTATTTAGAAAGTCACAGAGGTAGAAAGAGTCAGGTGGGCTGCATGGGCTCGGGAGCCAAGTTACAGAGGCAAAGAATGGTCTGTGGGGCTCAGGGGAAAGAAAGCAAAGACAGCACACCTGAGGAAAGGCGAGGAGGGAAGGGCACGGGCAAGCAAGAGAGAAAGCCAATGCATTCCTTTCTGCGGTTAGGCCAGGAGTTGGGCTACTGTCTCTTGCAACCAAAAGTCCTAAAAGAATTTATATGCTGGTCCATGCTATGAAGCAATGGAGAAGGATCTTTGCTCACACTTTAAGTCTAATCACATAATCAGGCGCCCAATACACATCAAGATTAAGAGTGGAGGGGCAGGGCTGGGATGGGGGTAAAGGGCAGAAATCTGTACTTGAACAACAATTGAAATTTTTTTTAAAAAAGAGTGAAATTTTTTGGCTCCAGCATGGAAAATAAAAATGAAAGCTGGATGACTAGCAGCAGTATGATATGGCCAGCTCCAGAAGGACTAGGCAGTGGAACCCGGACCCAAGCCTTTGAGTGAGGTCAGAGCTTAGGAACAGGCAGACTGAAGGCAGACAGCAGGGGACAGAGCCCAGCACAGGCACAAGCACCAAAGGCCAGGGCACTATGAGAGGGTCTTGGGAAACAGGCAGTGGGCAGATAACCTGGTTCTGAGCCATGCCTGCCTATGTCCGTGCTCAGTAGGACAGCAAAGCCTGAAGGCAGGCCTGAGGAGGCTCTGCCCATGAGGTTTTCTGCAGCTGGAGGACTGGCAGCCCTAGGCAGGGATCCAGGGCTATGTTATTCAGATGCAGGATGGTTAACAAGGCCAAGAACTGGAGGGAAGGACACTGGACAGAGGCCTAGGTACAGGGGTACAAGGCAGGAACTTGGTAGAAGATAACGGGATAGGCCCATAAATTGAACTGGAGTCCAGTCTGTAGAGGCTCACAGCCATGTGGGTCAAATGCCACATAGGGCCAAGGTCCCAAACACTCCCTCCATGGAGGACAGGCTCATTCTGTGAACACGGTCTGCGACCCAGTGAGCAGAGCTGGCGTTGGAAGCCGAGCAGACGGTCACAGTTGTAAACACTCACCCTGCAATGGGCTCCTACTGCTCTTCACAAAAACGGCACCAATCCCTCCCGCCAAGCATTTATCAAGGCAACTCAAAAAGAAAGCAATGAAACAGTAGGTACAATTCCAATTTTGTTAATGAAAGAACTTAAGGATGAACCCTAAAACGTTAACAATGATTACCCCAGACAAGTGGGATGATAGGTAAGTCTAGTTTAATTTGTGAGTTTATTTTTTCTAAGCTTTCTTTCTATCTTGAAAGTGCACTAGTTTTCTGAGCAGGAAAAAAGGTGTGTGTTTCCAAGGTCACTATATTCACATATGTAACTGTACTGATATCATAAGGCCTCTCCTTTACATAGCAACGTATATACTAAGAAGGTTTCCGCCAGGTAAGAAAAGCAGCACAGACCACCTAGGGGAGTGTGTTGGAACAGAAGTTCCTGGAGTTCCAAACTCCTAAAATAACCCAAAGAGCCTATTAAAAGTGACAGCAGGCCTGGGCAGGGCTCAGCATTTGAATTTTTTAATACTTCCCTGCAACCGGAAGATTCTGACAGGTTGTGTGAGGCCCATACTTCCAGATCCAGCGAACTACACTGTGGTTAACAACGCTGACAAAGATGGCCATTTCTTGGTCATTTAAACCCCTTTTAGGACAGCTGAACTTCTAACCTGCTGGAAAATCTTTCCTAGATATAATGATTTCAAATCTCTGGACGCACTACACAAAATAAAAACACACAAATGCAGGGTGGATAACAGATAACAAGCATTATGTACTAACTCAGTGAATTTGAGAGAATCTTAACAAGACTATTTTTTCCTTGTGGAATATTCTAAACAGCAGAGTATAGGAAACAATGTAATAGACACCCAGGCATACATATGATCAAGCAAAAGAAACACAGTTTGGTCTTTAACATTTTAAACTTACAGCAGTTCCCGCACAAGATTCTCTGTGTTGTTAAGAATCTTAGCAAAATCTGATGACCTGTGGCTCATTTCTGTGGAAGGAAACAGAACAAAGTAAGTACCAGTTCAAAACCACATGAACACAAGTCACTTTAGAAAGAACAACAGAGTTTGCAAGTAAAAGAATAAGTAGAAATGTCAGTTGTATTGCACTCAAATTATGGGCCAAGGCTCACTTCATTTAGGGGAAAATCTAATCTAATTTTCAAATTGCAAGAATTATAGCTTTATGAGGGCTGTACAGAAAAAGATCAGCCACTGTTAATACAAGGAGAACGGTTTGTGCAGCATTGATATAACTTGGCAGCCAAAGAGAGTGCACTGGAATGCGCATGAGTGAACAATGATGACTTCACTGTGATAGTCAGTGGGGCAGGTAGACACCATTGAGTGAGCATGCGTACTGTGTGGATATCACATACCAAATGACTGAGCAAGTAGAGCAATGAATCTACATCAAATGTTGTGTTAATCTTTGAACTTTCCTCTATGAAAACTATTCAGATGATTCAAAGGTTTCAGAGGTAACGCAATGAGAGCAGCACAAATAAAACTGTGGCACAAGTGTTCTGAAGATGGTCAAGAATCTGTTGAAAGTGACCCACACTCTGGCAGACCTACAACAAGCAGAACACCTGAGAATATTGAAGTGTACAGGCTGCAATCAACAAAGATCAGTGACTGACAGTGTGAGAACTAGAAGCTGATATGGGGACTCCAAAAACTAGTGTCTGACATTTTGATGCGGCATCTTGGCATGAAACGTATCGTGGCAAAATTCATTCCATGGCTTCAGCTACCAGAGCAGCAGGAACATCGTGCTGCAGTTGCTGATGGCTTGATTCGAACCGCTACCACAAACCAGATTTCTTCAAGGTCATAACTGGAGATGAATTGCGAGTCTATGGGTACGATCTGGAAACAAAGGCCCCACTGTCCCAAAAGAAGTTGCCTGGTTCTCCATGCCTGAAGAAGACGCAGCAAGGTCGCAGCAAGATCAAGACCATGTTAACTGTGTTTTTTATTAGGAAGGTGTTCTCCATCACACGTACGTCCCTCCAGGCCAAACAATTAATAAGTACTACCTCAGTGTTCTTCATCAGCTGAGATGCAATACGACGAAACCAGCTGCAGCTACAGGCAACTGGTGACTGGCAACTTCATCACAATAATATGCCCACTCACGCATCACATCTTGTGCAGTTTTTCGGAGAAACATCAAATCACCCAGGAAACTCACCCCTCTACAGCCCAGACTTGGCCCTCTACAACTTCTGGTTTTCCTAAAAATTAAAGTCACTTTTGAAAGGGAAGAAATTTCAGACTGTCGACAAGACTCAGGCAAATAGGATGGGGCAGCTGATGGTGATGACAACAAATGATTGTCCAGTGTTTTGCACTGCGGAGATGGAAGAGATGCTGGAAAAACTGTGTGAGGTCTGACATATGCTGCCTACAAGAGACCCACCTCAGGTCCAAAGACCATCACAGACTAAAAGTGAAAGGCTAGAAACAAATTTTTCAAGCAAATGGACAAGAAAAAAAAGCCGGGGTAGTAATTCTCGTATCAGACAAAATAGACTTCAAAAAAAGGGCCATAATGAGAGACCCAGAAGGTCACATCATAATACTCAAGGGAAGAATCCACCAAGAAGACATTAACTAAATATATATGTACCCAACATAGGAGCAACCAAATATATAAAGAAAATTCTAGAGGTCTTCAAGAAAGATATTGATAGCAACACAATTATAGTAGGAGATTTTAACACCCCACTGTCAAAAATGGACAGATCTTCCAAACAAAATATCAACAAAGATATTGCAGCATTAAATGACACCCTACATGAAATGGACCTAACAGATATATATAGAGCTCTTCATCCCAAGAAGCTAGATACACATTCTTTCAAATGCACATGGAACATTTTCAAAGATAGACTGCATGATAGGACACAAAACGAGCCTCAACAAATTCAAGAAATTGAAATCATACCAAGCATTTTCCCTGATCACAAGGGACTGAAACTGGAAACTAACCCCACAGGAAAAAAACCCAAACACCCAAAATCATGGAGACTGAATGGTATGCTATTAAACAACAAAAGGGTCTAGATTGAAATTAGGGAAGAAATCAAAAAGTTTCTGGAAACAAATGAAAATGGACTCACAACAACCCAAAACTTGTGGGACACAGCGAAGGCAGTCCTGAGAGGGAAGTTCATAGCAATACAGGCTCACCTAAAGAAGATAGAAACATTCCAAACAAACAACCTAACCCTACACCTGCAAGAACTTGAGGAACAACAACAAAGACAGCCCAGAGCAAGTAGAAGGAAGGAAATAACCAAGATCAGAGCAGAACTAAATGACATAGAGACTAAAAGCACAATTCCAAGAACCAATGAATCCAAGAGTTGGTTTTTTAAAAAAGATTAACAAAATAGACAAGCCTTTAAGTAGGCTCATCAAGAAACGAAGAGAGAGGACAGAGATAAACACAATCAGAAATGAAAGAGATTACAACTGATACCACAGAAATAGAAGGGATTGTAAGAAATTACTATGAAGAACTGTATGCCAAGAAATTTGAAAACCTAGGTGAAATGGACAAATTTCTAGAAAAATATAATCTTCTAAAACTCAATGAAAGAGAAGCAGAAAACCTGAACAGGCCAATAACAGCAGATGAAATTGAAGCAGTAATCAAAAAACTCCCATCACACAAAAGCCCTGGACCAGATGGTTTCACAGGAGAATTCTACAAAGCTTTTAAGGAAGAGCTAACCCCTATTCTTCACAGACTATTCCAAAAAATCCAAAAGGAGGGAAAACTCCCCAACTCTTTTTATGAAGCCAGCATCACCCTAATTCCAAAGCCAGATAGAGACACAACAAAGAAAGAAAATTACAGGCCAATATCACTGATGAACATAGATGCTAAAATCCTCAATAAAATATTGGCAAATCGCATCCAACAATACATCAAAAAGATCATACACCACGACCAAGTGGGATTCATCCCAGGGATGCAAGGATGGTTCAATATACGCAAATCAATAAATGTAATACACCAAATAAACAAAAGCAAAGACAAAAATCACATGGTCATATCAATAGATGCAGAAAAAGCTTTTGATAAGGTTCAACACCCATTTATGATAAAGGTACTCAGAAAAATGGGAATAGAGGGAGCATTCCTCAACATAATAAAGGCCATATATGAAAGACCTACAGCCAACATCATACTCAATGGGCAAAAACTAAAAGCTTTTCCACTAAGATCAGGAACAAGACAAGGTTGCCCACTTTCACCACTTCTATTCAATATAGTATTGGAAGTTTTAGCCACAGTGATCAGACAAGAAAAGGAAATAAAAGGCATCCAAATCAGAAAGGAGGAAACAAAACTGGCATTGTTTGCAGATGACATGATAGTGTACATGGAAAACCCTATAGCCTCTACCAAAAAACTGCTCAAACTAATAAATAAATTTGGCAAAACAGCGGGTTACAAAGTCAATATCCAGAAATCAAAGGTATTTTTGTATAACAACAATGAAATAGCAGAAGCAGAAATCAAGAAAAAACTCTCATTCAATAGAGCAAAAACAAAAGTAAAATAATCTGGGAATAAACCTAACCAAGGAGGTAAAAGTCCGTATGCAGAAAACTACACAAAACTGAAGAAAGAAATCAAGGAAGACACAAACAAATGGAAACATATACCACATATACCGTGTTCATGGATTGGAAGAATTAACATCATCAAAATGTCCATACTACCCAAAGCAATTTACAGATTTAATGCAATACCTATTAAAGTGCCAATGGCGTATTTCACAGACATAGAACAAACACTTCAAAAATTTATATGGAACCCTGGCTGGTGTAGCTCAGTGGATTGAGCGCGGGCCTGTGAACCAGACAGTCATGGTTTGATTCCCAGTCAGGGCACATGCCTGGGTTGCAGGCCAGTTCCCAGCAGGGGCCAGTTCCCAGCAGGAGATGCACAAGAAGCAACCATACATTGATGTTTCTCTTCCTCTCTCCTTCCCTTCCTCTCTAAAGATAAATAAATAAAATATTAAACAACAAAAAAGATTTTAAAAAATTTATATGGAACCATAAAAAACCCCGAATAGCAGCCACAATTTTGAGAAAGAAGAACAAAGTAGGAGGAATCACAATACCTGATATCAAACTGTTTTACAAGGCCACTATAATAAAAACAGCATGGTACTGATATAAAAACAGGCATAACAGACATAAACAGACATAAACCAATGGAATAGAACAGAGAGCCCAGAAATAAACCCAACTCTCTACAGTCAATTAATATTCAACAAAGGGGGCAGTGACATAAAATGGGGTAAAAATAGCCTCTTCAACAAATGGTGTTGGGAGAACTGGAAAACCACATGCAAAAAAAATGAAACTTGAGCACCAACTTACACCATACACCAAAATAAATTCAAGGTGGATAAAAGACTTAAATATAAGCCGGGAAACCATTAAAGCCCTAGAGGAGAGCATTGGCAGGAAAATCTCAGATATTCCACGCAGTAACATTTTTACTGATACGTCCCTAGATGTCCCTAGAGCAAGGGACATAAAGGAAAGAATAAACAAATGGGATCTCATCAAAATTAAAAGCTTCTGCATGGCCAAGGAAAACAGTATCAAGATAAAAAGAGAAGAAACTGTTTGGGAAAACATATTTGCCAATGATACCTCAGACAAAGGTTTAATCTCTAAAATATACAAAGAACTCACATGACTCCACTCAAAAAAGACGAGCAACCCAATTAAAAAATGGGCAAAGGACTTGAACAGACATTTCTCTGAACATACAGAGGATCCAGAGACACATGAAAAGATACTCAATATCACTAGCTATCAGAGAGATGCAAATTAATACCACAATGAGATAGCACTTAACACCAGTCAGAATGGCCATCATAAATAAAGAAACAAACAACAAGTGCTGGAGAGGTTGTAGGGAAAAGGGGACCCTAGTTCACTGTTGGTGGGATTGCAGACTGGTACAACCACTATGGAAAACAGTATGGAATTTTCTAAGAAAACTAAAAATGAACATGCTTTTTGACCCAGCAATTCCACTCATAGGAATATATCCTAAGAACCCTGAAACACCAATCCAAAAGAACCTATGCACCCCAATGTTCATAGCAGCACAATTTACAATAGCCAAGAGTTGGCAGCAACCTAGATGCCCATCAGTAAATGAATGGATCAAAAAATTATGGTACATTTACACAATGGAATTCTATGCTGCAGAAAAGAAGAAGGAACTCCTAACCTTTGCAACATCATGAATGGAACTGGAAAGCATTATACTGAGCAAAATAAGCCAGGTGGTGAAAGACAAATACCATATGATCTCACCTTTAACAGGAATCTAAACAACAAAACAAACAAGCAAGCAAAATATGACCAATGACACTCAAATATGGAACAGGCTGACAGGGACCAGAGGGGAGAGTGGAGAGAATCACAGGGGAAAAGGGGAAGGACTCACATGAACAAGTATAAAGGACACACGGACAATAACTAAGGTGGGGAGTGGAAATGGGAGGGAGGTGGGGAACACTGAGGGGGGGGGTGGGCAGGGCTGGGAATATAAGGCAGAAAACTGTACTTGAACAAGAATTAAATTAAAAAAACAATAATAAAAAAAGAAAAACTGTGTGAGGTCTGGAGGTGCCTGCTTTGAAAGTGAGTGAAGAGTCACTATAGGATGTTTCTTGTATCTTGTACCTTCTTCAATAAATGTCTCTATTTTTCACATTATGTGGGGGGATCCTTTCTGAACAGACCTCACAGCAGAATGACTGTTTAAGTGGCAGTTTCAACCTCTGTTCTCACAAACAGGGACATATGTGCAATGTTTGCTCTTTGGAACAACAGGACAAAAGTCTACACTATGCTCTCACCTCACAGACATCTAAGTGCATGTCTCAAACCCACAGGAACAATATTTAATAGCAATGAGCATACAGTGAACCCTACAGTCTCTTAATACTATAGTCTTTGGAACTACAAAACAAAAAAATACAGAGAAATTCAATAAAAAAATAAGTCTTAGAACTCAAAGGTCCTCTTCCCCAGTCATACAAAGGAGAAGATCTTAATGAAATGATTAATTGGCAAGATCTATAGAAAAAGCTTATATATTTATAAACATTTAATCAGTTCATTTATCAGTGTAGTAAAAATTAATGAACACGAGGCAGTATTATAAATGTTTGGAAACTGAGTTAAGCAGAGTCATACACCAAGTGTCCTATAAGTGTTCGGGACACTGGTACACAAATGCACAGTAAGAACTCTTTTTTTAATCCTCACTTGAGGATATGTTTATTGATTTGGCGGGGGGGGGGGGAGGAAGGGAGAAAGGGAGTGGGGAAAGCGACAGAGAGAGAGAAACACTGAGGTGAGAGAGAAACATCAATCAGTTCCTGCTTGTATGCACCTGGACCAGAGATCAAAACCACAGTGTAGGTATGTGCCCTGACCAGGGATTGAACTTGCAAACGTTTTGATGTACTGGCCGGCTCTCCAATCAGCCAGGTCACCTGCCCAGGGCTACAATAAGAACTTTCTGATCTCAGCTCCTACAAATAACAAAACCAATTAGGAAATGCTGAGATGTACTAAATTTCACTAGCATTTATGTTTATGTTGAATGCAAAATCAATTTCATCAAACATGCAACCAAAATTATTAAATTTTTAAAATATCTCTACAAAAGCCTGTAGAAAGACCCTGTAGAAATTACGGGTCTGATGCATTTAAATTAGTTCTCTTTGAAACCTGGACATTCACAGAATCCAAAAATAAATCTTACCAAGAACACTAATCCCAATGCCTTTGTGGTCTAATAGTTCTTTTTGTATCTCTAACAATACCTAGAAAAAATAAAAGAAAATAGGTGATTTGAACATTCTGTGCACAGCTCTCCTTCTGGACAAACAAACCTGAGGGTGGAGGGAAGGAGGGGTTTACCCACAGAACCTGTGAGATCAGGAAGCTGCTGTCCCCACCCACGACCAATCCCCTTCCTCCCACACAGCCCAGAAGATGAACTTTTCACAAAAGTCGGGTGTGAAATTACCATACGTGATTGATGCTAGGATACAGTTTTTCCAAAGGCGTGAATTAGCTGAGATATTGTTTTAATAGCTTGGATTTAAAAGAAAATAAGTATAAAATTTTTCTGATGGCAATTCTTTAAATGTCAAGATAAAACCGCTGGGAAAAACTGGAATATGTCCCCTCCGCAATCTCATTTGCCACTGTCTTAAAGTAAAAGCACAAAATGCATCAAGTTCTGGGTTCAGGGAACAACAACAAAAAAACCAGCTAGGCCCCAAATTAAACAGGTAACTGGATTATCCATATGTTTGGTACAGGTGCTTGACTGGGATGGGTGGGGTGGGCATGAATTAGGAAGCACCTGCTGTGAATGAGGACTCCTCCAGGAGTGACTGAAGTACTCATCTCTGGTCCCAACAACTGAGTGATGAGGGTGATATTCTTGTGTCTGATTTGCCCATGAGAAACTTCAGCTGAGGCTCCAGAGGGGGACTTAGCCGTGTTCACTGGCCGGCCCCTTCATCCTTCTTGCAGGATCACTGCAGTCCCATAACCACGTTCTATCTCACAGGGGCAACAGAGAAAGCAGGACCCCGTTTAGGGCCAATCCCAGCGCCAGGAAAGGGAGAGGGCAGGGGTGTGAGGGCCACAGGCTCCACTAGGGAGGAGACCCATTGTTTCTGTTTCCCAAAGGCAAGTAAAAGGCAAGTAACTACAAACTGAGNGCCGGCCCCTTCATCCTTCTTGCAGGATCACTGCAGTCCCATAACCACGTTCTATCTCACAGGGGCAACAGAGAAAGCAGGACCCCGTTTAGGGCCAATCCCAGTGCCAGGAAAGGGAGAGGGCAGGGGTGTGAGGGCCACAGGCTCCACTAGGGAGGAGACCCATTGTTTCTGTTTCCCAAAGGCAAGTAAAAGGCAAGTAACTACAAACTGAGAAGGAAAATGCCTATTTTTTTAGGGATCGCAAGCCCTCATCAGAGATGGGTGCAGATGTGTTTATGAGTGAGATGACTGATATCTGCATTGGTTGGGACATAATCCTGGGGAAGGAGAGGAGAAAGATGGTGTGTGTGAGTGTGTAAGTGTGTGTGTGTGTGTGTGTGTGTGTGTGTATGTGTGTGGTGGTGCTGGTGGTGGTGAGAGGAGAGGTTGTTGAAACAGATTGGAAAAATGTCCATAACTGTTAAATCTCAGAAACGGGTCAATGGATGGCTTTATATTATACCCTTTCTACTTCTGTGTATGTGAGAACTGCCACAAAGTAAAAAGAAAGAAAGAAAAGCTCAAAAAATATGTACAGCCCTGGCTGGTGTAGTTCAGTGGATTGAGTATGGGCCTGCAAACCAGAGGATCTCCGTTTGCGGTTTGATTTCCAGTCAGGGCACATGCCTGGGTTACAGGCCAGTTCCCAGCAGGGGATGCACGAGAGGCAACCATACATTGATATTTCTCTCCCTCTCTCCTTCCCTTCCCTCTAAAGATAAATAAAGAAAATCTTTAAAAAAATTTTTAAATGTACAAAATAGGGTAAGGTAAGACTTCTGTAGAAGCACCCAACCATCACAGATGGTTTTCTTAAAAGATACAGGCTAAGGAGGACATCATAAAACCATGTAAACTGGACTGCAACTTACCTGAAGAAACAATACTGAACGACAAAGAATTAGACAAAAAAGATTCCACTGAAAAGGGAGTTCAAGAATTTGTCACTGTTTGCACACTGTTGGATGCTTATTAGCACTGGCTGACCGAATAACCTTTGGTGAATCCTCCCCTTCAGTAAACAGAAACACCCATCTGTAATGGAACCATCTTTGAACTTCTGTTTAAGACTGTCTTTCTCTTACAGATAGTATTCTTTGAGGATATTTATAAGTTTACATCCAAAACCATTACAAAGAGTTTTAAGATTTCCACCCACAAAGCACTATCCTCTTAATCCAATGGAGATTCTTTTTTCAAACTGCAGAATGCTTTTGTGGGTCACAAAGAAGTTTTTAAATGAAACTGAACAGGCTAGCACGGAATAGAATACAAATTGCGTAGTTAATTAGGTTATTTCATAAGGCTTTTTTTTAGTTATAATCACATGTATGTACTTAGTCATTTTGTAGAATATACATTTTTCCACTGGGATTAAATCAAAGTTGGAAAAGTTTCTCTAATCCTTTTAATTCAATTAAATCGAGTTACACACAAAGCAACATCTGCCCCCCCCCCCCCCACGTTACAGGGCACATCAGAGGGTAAAAATCCTCCCCAGAAAATAAATAATAAACAAGTAATTGCACTACTGATGACAACGGTCATTATAATAAATGCATAACAAATTGCACAGGGGACAATACTCTGAACCCAAAAGAAGAAGAGGGGAAAAGGGTGAGGAAGGTACAGAAAACATTTCCACAGCTCTAGTAGGGAATCTTGACTAAAACGGACTGCAATCGCAGAGAAAAAATATGCGTTTTTCTCTCAGCTACTGTGAGCACCGTCCCTAGAAAAGTAAAATGTTCTTTCCCTTTTAAAACTGTAAGATTCTGTTTTTACAATACAGAAGAGGCTCTGTCCCAGGGAGACTTCTACCCGGTTCAACAAAAGATAATTGTGAAAGTACTTGGCCTCCTATTGCTACAACATATTACCAGAATCGTCTTGGTTAGAGAAATAAAAATCCAATAAAAGCAGCCTTGGCAGCTTGTCAACGCATTCAAGGCACATCAGAGACTTCCCTTTCTTCACAGCTGCCACGGGTTGGGGCTAGGGGAGCCAAGGACCTGGAACCTGACTGGGGGTTGAGAAGGCAGAGGGAGAGTGCCACTTGGACTAGAAAGGTCTGGGGGCCGGCCGGGGAGTATTTCAAACATTCTTTGGCTCCAGAACAAAGTAAAGCAAACTAGGCTAGCAATCCAAACACTATCAGAGTGTTATGAATACTCTAACGCCTTTTGGGAACAAGGCGGTTAAAAAAAAAAATCAAACGCGCAAAACAGCTGAGAAACAGGGTTAAGGGAAGGGTAGGTTCTGGGGGTGGACAGGGAGGGACTAGAAGGCTTTCAAATTTCCTGTAGGTTTTTGAAAAGCAATGTTCTCAAAGTGCCAGCTAACCCAAGGGCTGTTTACAGGGCAGGGGAGTGGGGGAAGGGGACGATGGGGCTTGCGTGGCTCTCCAGTTTGCAATCCCTTCCAGTTAATGCGATCCCCATTCGCCATTCATTCACACAGCGTCCATTCATGCACCCACTCAATACTGCCTGGCTTGCAGCACTGCCCGCGAGGTGAACGCGGAATGAAGGGCTTTCTCTTTTCCACAGAGCCCACGCGGGGGCCTGAGAAAGTAGTCTGCAGGAGTCTCCAGTTGTGCTACAGAGACACGCCAGCTATGCCCCAGCGGGCCGAATCGTGCACACCTCAGAGCAACTGCACAGGCATTTTTCCGGAGCTTCCTCCCCCAGCTGCCTGTCTCCAGAAGCACCCCTTCGAGAGATCCTGAACTGGATGCACTCTGGTGCAGAGTGTACGGGGAACTAGGGGCATGGATGGGGATCCAAGCTCCCAGCGTGGTGATGCACAGCCACCCGAGCAAGATGTTCAGCTACCTGATCACAGATGCACAGCCACTCGCGCGCGTGCTCACGCTCGGACTGCATTTTCCACGAGCGGTCTCTGGGACTTACCGAACGTGGCAGCTTGGCAGGCCCGGGCCCGAAATTGACAACCTGCTTCGGGGCGTCCATGCTGCTGCGGCGTAGGCGGCGGAGTCAGTTGGAGAGAACTGAACGCGTGGGCTGTGCGAGTGTGTCACTGGTGCCGACCCTCTGCCTTCTTCCAGTGCCCGGCTGGCGCCCCAGATTGGCCCGCACCGAAAGCAGGCACTGCTCTGATTGGCCCTCTCCATAGGGCTCGCATCCCCATTGGTCTTGTTCACTAGCCGCGGCCGGAAGCCATTGCTCCCCCTCGGGTTTACTGTTTCAACCCTTTCGGACCGTGCAAGGCGTGCGGGAGATTGCACCAGCCCCCAGGTTCAGCTGAGCCCCAGCCCAAAATTCGTAGGCGGAGGGAAAAGGCTGCCCCAGCCAACCTGGGTTTTTGCTCCTATGCCCAAGATCAATCAGGCCGGTTTCAGACCTCCAACTCTGACTCCAGACCCTTTCTCTTGGCCGCGAGAGGAGATGGAAGTAAATCGTACCCCCTTCCTCCCATTCAACCATGCATGTTTCGTCCACCAGACCCTGGGTGCTGTTGCATTTGTTTCAGAAGCAGTAGTCATTAATTCTCCAGACTTTTCTAAGCACCCCACGGCGCCAGATACTCCAATGGAAAGGCGCAGGACTCCCAAGGATGGTACTACAGGGTGAAGAATGGGCCCTGGGTAGGTTGAGTAGGTGATGAGGTTCTTTGCTAGTGCACTGGGGCCCAGAGTTCCTGCAGGATTAAAAGATGGAAGCAGCTAAGGATTCTGAGAGGCGCGGGAAACCTGGGTGCCTCCAGGCAAGTCCTTTAAAGTTGCTGATTCTTCATTTTCTCTGGTGCAACCAGCGAGCTGGAACCCAGCAATAGCTCTCAGGTTCGCCAGCGCCAACAAGCTGTGAGTTTAGAAACGTGAGGAGATATTAACAGAAACGCGATACCCCTGGGGAGCTGCAGTCCAAGCCGGGGGAAGGCCCAGAGCCAGGCCGGGCGCAGGGCCAGCACCGCTCAAACGTTTCTACAATAGTATCTTTCTCGAACTCCATTGGAGTCCCACGTGGGGTTCTGAAATAGGGAGGCCCCCTGCCCTGCAAAGAAGTTGTTTCTCTGAAGTCTGTAATTTATCATTTTTTAATGTGAACTTGGCATTCTACTCCACAGTTTAACCTAGTTTCTTTTAATATAAAAATATTTTCCTAAATCTTTGAGCAAAGTTAATATGCCTGGAGTACAGTGGCTGTTCTGGGGCTTTCTGAAACACAACCTACGGTGTCAACTACCCCTTTAAAAGGCTTGTAAACTAACAGGGTTTTGGCCTTTGTTTGTTTTCCTGGTATGGGGAGGGACGGCGCCCCAGAACAGAGGTACTGCTTCGGGTTTGGGAGTTGGAGGGCAAAGTTTCTAAAAAGCTGAAATGAACAAGGCCACTGCCTTCCTCAGCACCTTCATTTTGCAAATTGCAAAATTTCATGGAGGGTGTTAAACAAAAATGAACTGAGTAAATCTGAAGACCTAACTGACTTTGTTAAGCAATTCGTGAATTTGGGCAGCATTCCATCTAGCAACTAGAAGGGCACTGGAAGGTGTTGTACAAAGTGGAAGGTTTTAATAGAAAGATGAGTGAGGGGAACAAACTATTAACAAAAGAAAAGAAAGTATTTTTAGACCCAGTTGTGTTCTGTTGTGGGAAAGGGAATGGCAAGTGTTTTTGTCATACCTGTCTGTTGCCTCTTCTTTCTCTGGGGGATGGAGAGGGCCTATGTGACAGATTACTGGTGCTTAACCAGAAAAATTCAGACTGCTTGATTAAGATTACATTTTGGAGAGGTTGAAATTGCAATTAGATCAGGTATTAAACCTAGGTTTGGTATTATGGACCTTTAGCACAAGTGATGCGGTTTTGGACCTATGGTTCTCACTTTAACAAGGGTATGAACCTCAGTCCATAAACTCATGTGAAATAATTGTCCCCCGTCGGCAATTTTATATGACTTGGCTGTAGATCCCTAGCCTCTAATCTGTGGGATGGAAGGAGTTAGCCTCCCTCCTTCCTAGAGTCCCTAACCCCAGGGAACACAGTACTGCCGTGTGGGGGGAGGGGGAATCACACAGTTATTTGGTCCTCTGTCCCCAGAAAATTTGGCTGAGTTGTCTCTGCTGTCCAGGTTTATATGGCTACTTCAGTCGAGTAGTTCTATACTATTTCTGTGTTTTACAAGGGACACAGGATATTTGGGTGGGGTGGGGGTGGCTATCATCCTATCTGCCAAAACATACCATGCAATCATTCCTCCCATGGTGTCACAGTTTTCTAGATGATCATTATAAGGAAATAAAGCATGCAGACCTTCCTAGGGCCCCCCCTGACCTGCCTCTCTCTCTTCCTCCCAGCCCGAGGAAATCTCTTTTTCATCCTAGGGAGAATTCATCACTTTCTATGTTTCTTCCTCACACTCTGTCCTTAAGCCAGGACCACAAACCTCAAAGCTCTGGGGACCACTCAGGGATAAAAAGATGGTTGTGAGACTGTCGAATTGGAATGTGCATGCCCACATGTTGGTGCTTCCTCACCCAATGGAACAGAGTCTACACCAGAGAGTGACTGTCAGCCAGGCTTCACATTTCCTATCTCCCCTTGCATTTAGGCAGGTCACGTGACTGGGTTCCACCAATGGAATGAAGCAGAGAATGTCACTTTCAGACCAAAAACATCAAGCAACAGTGTGCTTCTGCCCATGCCTTTTCCCATTCCACAGGCTGAAATCCAAGTCCCAAAGCCCCCCAGGGCATAGTGTGGGCACGGGAGAAGGAGCCCTGGTCTGTGAATCACCTGCTCTGGGCTTGTTATTCATGAGTGAGAAATCAACTTCCTTTGTGTTGTGCCACTGAAATCTGAGGAGCTGTTTGTTCTAGTGGCTCATGTTATCCCAATTAATAAGCCATTCTAAATGCAGCAGCTATAGCTAGATCCAGCTGGTGTAGCCATGTGGGCAAGCAAAGGTTGCTTGAGTCATCTTAAGTTTTTGGTTTTGTTTTTTAAAGAAAAACCAGGAACCCGGATTTTTGTGCAAGGTGTCCCAATTTTTTCAAGTCTACAAATTAAAATTTTGGAAGAACTGTACAGATGAACCTTGTGAGTGACCACACCCAGCTTTTCTGCCTTCCTGATTCGGCACATGGGCTACCAGCTCCCCAAGGACTGTTTTCTAGCGTCCTGCTCTTCATTCAACGAGGAGGACTCAGCTACCTGCTTGAGTAAGGAAATGGGAAAAAGAGGAAACACTAAGGGAAATGTAATTTAATCTCAAAATATCCTGGCACCCTTGTTTATTTTGCAGTGCAGATTTATTAAGACATCCCTAGGAACCCCTGCATTTCAGAAGGGCCTTCCCTTTTTTAGTAAATCCTCATTTAGCAGTTGAAAGAAAAGCTTCTTTATGAAATATATATTTTGTCAATTTTCACAAGTGCCTTTTGTCGAGGCCTTACCATGTAGGGAAGGTACAGGGCTCTGCTGCCCTTTCCACTCCGATGGTCTGTGCTGTGAGAGAGTGAGAAGAGAGGGCAACTCTGAGCAGGGAAGAAATCAATTTGAATGAGGGGTGATCATTTCTGCTGCCCTTTTTGTAGCTATAGATCCTTTCGCCTTACTGTTCATTATTCCCAGAGAAAATGAGGAATGAGGCAAAGAAGTCATCACAGTTTATGCAGCCAACACAAGCCAAAATCCCATTATATTCTTTATATGACCCCAACAGACAGCAAAGCTATTTGTCCTTCTCACTTATCACCTCAGTTTATTTCCGCACCCTACCTTGCTTTATTTTTTAAACTGTGGTAACCTATACATAACACAAAATTCATCATTTAGCCACTTCAAATGTATCATTCAGTGAGAGAGCATTCACACTGTTGTGCGACCATCACCACCATTCATCCCCAGAACTTACTCATCTTCCCAGGCTGGAACTCTGCACCCCTTAAACTGCCCCTATTGCTACCTCCCCCAGCCCCTGGCAACCACAATCCTACCTTCCGCCTCTGGAATTGACTACTCTAAGTACCTTCTGTAAGTGGAATCACAGAGTCTTTGTCTTTTGTGACTGGCTTATATCACTTAGCACAGTGTCTTCAAAGTACATCCATTTTACTTTAGTTTTTTTAAACTTTCTTTTAAATAGACTTTGTTTTTAGAGCAGTTTCAGGTTCGCAGCAAAATTTCAAGGAAGTTACAGGGATTTTCCTTGATTATCAATATCCCCTCCCCGCCCCCCTGAGCAGTTCATTTGTTACAATTGGTGATGCGATATTGATTGACAACACATCATCACCCAAAGTCCATAGCTGACAGTAGAGTTCCTTCTTGGTGTTGGGCCTTCTATGGGTTTGGACACATGTAATAATGACATGTATACACCATTATAGTATTGGGCAGAATAGACTTACTCCCCTAAAATTCTTCTGTGCTCTGCCTATTCATTCTTACCTATTCTCTCTTGCTTCATTTTTAAGTGCTCAGTATAGGCGGAGGGGAAGGAAGATGGTGACAGAGTAGAATGGAGCGATTCCAGTTCCCGTACCCTTGGGAGAAAATCCTGGCAGATCTACTGAGGAACAGCGCAATCAACCAACAGTTCCCCAGCATTTATGAAAATAACAGACCAGAGATTGTGATGGATGGGCCAGACAGCTACAGGTCAGTGGGGTCTTGGGGACGTGAGTAAAGACAAAAGCAGCAGTGGCGGGGGCCGGCGCCCTCGGCCAGCACCCAACGGCCTCATGCCACTGCCCTGGTCAGGGTCCAGAGGCTTCGGTCTGTGACCAGCGCCAGGGGCCTCTGCTACGGAGGGCTCTTCAGAAGCCCAGCACCCGGCGGGTCTATGGCAGACTCTTTGGGAGCCTTGGGCCTGCTACAGGGTCCTTGAGAGAGAGCTGGCTCCCTCCCTCCTCATCTAAGCAAGGCAGGGCAACAAAGGGCAGAGACCTGCCTACTTAAGTTTACAGATAGGGTAACAAGGACAAAGGGCTGTGTTCAGCTGCAGACTCTGTGGTCGCCAGCCCGCCAGCCCTGGAGAATTAAGAGGAGCATTGTCCTCACTGGTCTGGCTGGGGATTGAGCTGGGCTAAGAGGCAGGCTTTCCAGAGAAGTTTTTATTGGAAAGTGGACTGAGGTGTTCTGCGACAGCAGCTTGCCTTGCTTCCCACCCAGCCTGGCAGCGATCCAGAGGAGGGGCAGAAACACTTGAGTCCCACCACAGGACTCGGAAGGACGGTGCCAGATCCTGTGGGACCCAGGCAGCCTGTTGGGTGTGCGGGCGCCCGCACCCCAGTCTGGTAGCCCGGCTGGCGTATGCGTGTGCGCACACACGTGCCTGCACCCCAGCACACAGAAAGGTCCTGCTGCAACCAGATAAACCTGTTTGGACAGTTTGAAACCAACAAGGGAAGGTTTTTTTTTTGTTGTTGTTTTTTGTTTTTTTAACTTTTTTTTAGTAAACTTATATATTTTTAATTTTATTATTGCTTCATCTTTCAATACTTTGTTCCTCTCCTTTCTTTTTTCCTGTTTTAGTCCTTCTTCCTTTCTTCCTAAACTTATCGCTTTCCCCCCCTTCTCCTCCCTTTTTGCTTCTTTGTTTGTTTGTCACTGTTTTCTTTTACCCACAAGAGACACAAACAACTGGGAACTGTGATAGGACTAGAGTGGGACCCAAAGAGGGGGCATCTCAACAACAGAGACAGAGAGACAAATTTCACTTTGCTATAGCAGAGGAGCCTCAAGTTGCTGCATAGTCGTATTATTTTTTTCATTATTCTCACTTCTTTTATATTTTAATAGTATCTTTGTATTCCTCCTCTTTCTGTATAGGCTTCTTAGTCTTGACTAGTTATATTGTATTATTTGACAGGTTTCCCCTGTTCTTTCCTCCACAGTGTATTTCTAATTTTCTATCCTTCATGCCATTTGCTTTCCTTTGGCACACTACCCAAAGCTCTGTACCCCCTATTCAGCAGATCACATAGAGTCTGTCATATGATTGTTGCTCTAATATTACTGTAAATAATAACTATTCTATACAACTGTAAATACTTCACAACACATCTCTTAGATCTTAGCCCACTTTACAGGTTCCTGAATTCTATTACTGTAGTGATTAACTCTATTTGCTCACATGCTACACCTAGTTACTATTCTTTACCCTCACCTTACCTCAAAATCTGACCGCCTACAAACTCACTGCTTTCTAGATCCAACTCATAAGACTTCCCTCCCCAACAAGAGACTTATCTTTGGTCCATCCTTTCTTAAAAGTGGCAACTTGGGTTGAAGATTATGGTTAACACTATATATATAGCCTAAAGATCTTCTATCTCTTCTCTACTGGCTGTGACTATAAATATCACAAAATATTCTTCTGCTGTCATAAGCCATTTTGCCTCCCCCTCCAACTGATCACACACACACACACACACACACAGGAGTAGGTGGAAGCTGAGAACATCAAGATACCTGCAGGAAACTGAACCCCTGAATCTCACAGGTATTCTACCACAGAAGTTCATACCATAAACCCAGGGACTCAGAACAGATCAATTTAACAAGCTGAGGCTAACAAGAAGAGTCTCACAAACAATGGGAAGACAAAGAAACAATCCCCAAATGAAAGAAAAAGTGGAAGTCTCAGAAACAATGTTAGATGAAAGAGAGGCAAGTCAACTCTCAGATATTGAATTCAAAGCACTGCTTATCAGGAAATTCAAAGAGCTCACAATGAGCTACCAGAAACTACAGGAGAGTTACAGTAAACTTACCGCAATCTATATCAACATGAAATAGGAAATAGAAACTATCAGCACAGGCCAAGAGGAGATGAATACAATTTCTGAACTGAAGAACACAGTAGAAGGAATGAAAAGCAGGATCAATGCAGCAGAAGATTGAATCAGCAAGTTGGAGGACAAAGTAGAAAGAAACTCCCAGAAAGAGCAAGAAAAGGAAGAGAGGCTCAGAAAGAATGGAGAAGAATTAAGAGAAATGCAAGACAATATGAAACGTAATAATATCTGAATAATAGGAATACCAGAAGGAGAAGAAGAACAAGGGAGAGAAAACCTATTTGAAAGAGTAATAACAGAAAATTTTCCTAATTTGATGAGAGAAAAAGTCACACAAATACAGGAATTACAGAGAGTCCCAATCAAGAGGAACCCAAAGAGGCCCACTTCAAGACACATCATCATTAAAATGGCAAAATTCCAAGATAAAGAGAGAATCTTAAAGGCAGCAAGGGAGAAAAAGGAAGTAACAGACAAGGGAGCCCCAATAAGTTTAGCTACTGACTTCTCAATGGAAACACTCCAAACAAGAAGAGAATGGCAAGAAATATTCCAAGTAATGAGAACCAGAGGCCTACAACCAAGGCTACTGTACCCAGCAAGGCTCTCAATCAAGATAGAAGGCCAGAGCCCTGGCTGGTGTAGCTCAGTGGACTGAGCGCGGACCTGCAAACCAGACGATGGCGGTTCGATTCCCAGTCAGGGCACATGCCTGGGTTGCAGGCCAGTACCCTGCAGGCCAACTCCCAGCAGGGGACGCACGAAAGGCAAACATACATTGATGTTTCTCTCCCTCTCTCCTTCCCTTCCCCTCGAAAGATAAATAAATAAAATATTTTTAAAAAAAGATAGAAGGCCAGATAAAGTGCTTCCAAGACAAAAGAAGTCTAAAAGAATATGCCTCCACCAAACCAGCTCTACAAAGAAATACTAAAAGGATTGCTTTAAGGAAGGGAAGGAAAAGAGAGAGACAGAGAGGAACACAGGTACAAAAATGGCAATGAATAAGAACCTATCAATAATAACCTTAAACGTAAATGAATTAAATGCTCCAATCAAAAGACATATTTTAGCCGAATGGATAAGAAAGCATGACCCACACACATGCTGCCTACAAGAGACCCACCTCAGGACAAAAGTCCATCACAGACTAAAAGCGAAAGGCTGGAAACAAATTTTCCAAGCAAACGGACAAGAAAAAAAGCCGGGGTAGCAATTCTTGTATCAGACAAAATAGACTTCAAAAAAAGGGCCATAAAGAGAGACCCAGAAGGCCACTTCATAATACTCAAGGGAAGAATCCACCAAGAAGACATTAATATCCTAAATATATATGCACCCAATATAGGAGCACCCAAATATATAAAGAAAATCTTAGAGGACTTCAAGAAAGATATTGACAGCAACACAATTATAGTAGAAGATTTTTAACACCCCACTGTAAAAAATGGACAGATCTTCCAAACAAAATATCAACAAAGGTATTGCAGCATTAAACAACACCCTACATGAAATGGACCTAACAGATATATATAGAGAGCCCTTCATCCCAAAGAAGCTAGATACACATTCTTTTCAAATGCACATGGAACTTTTCAAAGATAGATCACATGATAGGACACAAAATGAGTCTCAACAAATTCAGGAAAATAGAAATCATACCAAGCATTTTCTCTGACCACAAGGGACTGAAACTGGAAACTAACCCCACAGGAAAAAACCCCAAACACCCAAAATCATGGAGACTGAATGGTATGCTATTAAACAACAAAAGGGTCTAGATTGAAATTAGGGAAGAAATCAAAAGTTTCTGGAAACAAATGAAAATGAATTCACAACAAACCAATACTTGTGGGACACAGTGAAGGCAGTCCTGAGAGGGAAATTCATAGCAATACAGGCTCACCTAAAGAAGATAGAAACATTTCAAACAAACAACCTAACCCTACACCTGCAAGAACTTGAGGAACAACAACAAAGACAGCCCAGAGAAAGTAGAAGGAAGGAAATAACCAAGATTGGAGCAGAATTAAATGACATAGAGACTAAAGCACAATTCCAAGAACCAATGAATCCAGGAGTTGGTTTTTTGAAAAGATTAACAAAATAGACAAGCCTTTAAGTAGGCTCATCAAGAAAAGAAGAGAGTGGTCACAGATAAACACAATCAGAAATGAAAGAGGAGAGATTACAACTGATACCACAGAAATAGAAGGGATTGTAAGAAATTACTATGAAGAACTGTATGCCAAGAAATTTGAAAACCTAGGTGAAATGGACAAATTTCTAGAAAAATATAATCTTCTAAAACTCAATGAAAAAGAAGCAGAAAACCTGAACAGGCCAATAACAGCAGATGAAATTGAGGCAGTAATCAAAAAACTCCCATCACACAAAAGCCCTGGACCAGATGGTTTCACAGGAGAATTCTACAAAGCTTTTAAGGAAGAGCTAACCCCTATTCTTCACAGACTATTCCAAAAAATCCAAAATGATGGGAAACTCCCAAACTCTTTTTATGAAGCGAGCATTATCCTAATTCCAAAACCAGATAGAGACACAACAAAGAAAGAAAACTTTAGGCCAATATCACTGATGAACATAGATGCTAAAATCCTCAACAAAATATTGGCAAATCACATCCAACAATACATCAAAAAGATCATACACCACGACCAAGTGGGATTCATCCCAGGGATGCAAGGATGGTTCAATATCCGCAAATCAGTAAATGTAATACACCACATAAACAAAAGCAAGGACAAAAACCACATGGTCATATCAATAGACGCGGAAAAAGCTTTTGATAAGGTACAACACCCATTTATGATAAAGGTACTCAGCAAAGTGGGAATAGAGGGAGCATTCCTCAATATAATAAAGGCCATATATGAAAGACCTACAGCCAACATCATACTGAATGGGCAAAAACTGAAAGCTTTTCCACTAAGATCAGGAACAAGACAAGGTTGTCCACTTTCACCACTTCTATTTAATATAGTATTGGAAGTTCTAGCCACAGCAATCAGACAAGAAAAGGAAATAAAAGGCATCCAAATCGGAAAGGAGGAAACAAAACTGTCACTGTTTGCAGATGACATGATAGTGTACATGGAAAATCCTATAGACTCTACCAAAAAACTGCTGGAACTAATAAATGAATTTGGCAAAACAGCGGGATACAAAGTCAATATCCAGAAATCAAAGGCATTTCTGTATACTAACAATGAATCAGCAGAAGCAGAAATCAAGAAAAAAATCCCATTCGATATAGCAAAAAGAAAAATAAAATATCTGGGAATAAACCTAACCAAGGAGATAAAAGACCTATATGCAGAAAACTACACAACACTGAAGAAAGAAATCAAGGAAGACACAAACAAATGGAAACATATACCATGTTCATGGATTGGAAGAATTAACATCATCAAAATATCCATACTACCCAAAGCAATTTACAGATTTAATGCAATACCTATTAAAGTGCCAATGGCATATTTCACAGACATAGAACAAACACTTCAAAAATTTATATGGAAGCATAAAAGACCCCGAATAGCAGCCGCAATTTTGAGAAAGAAGAACAAAGTAGGAGAGATCACAATACCTGATATCAAACTGTATTACAAGGCCACTGTAATAAAAACAGCATGGTACTGGCATAAAAACAGGCACATAGACCAATGGAATAGAACAGAGAGCCCAGAAATAAACCCAACTCTCTACAGTCAATTAATATTCAACAAAGGGGGCAGTAACATAAAATGGAGTGAAGATAGCCTCTTCAACAAATGGTGTTGGGAGAACTGGACAGCCACATGCAAAAAAAATGAAACTCGAGCACCAATTTACACCATACACCAAAATAAATTCAAGGTGGATAAAAGACTTAAATATAAGTCGGGAAACCATTAGAGGCCTAGAGGAGAGCATTGGCAGGAAAATATCAGATATTTCAGGCAGCAATATTTTTACTGATTTTTATGTCCCCTAGAACAAGGGACATAAAGGAAAGAATAAACAAATGGGATCTCATGAAAATTAAAAGCTTCTGTATGGCTAAAGAAAACAGTATTAAGATAAAAAAAAAAGAAGAAGCAACTGTTTGGGAAAACACATTCACCAATGACACTGCAGACAAAGGTTTAATCTCCAAAATATACAAAGAACTCACTTGACTCCACTCAAAGAATACGAGCAACCCAATTAAAAAATGGGCAAAGGAGTTGAACAGACACTTCGAAAAGGAGGACATACAGAGGATCCAGAGACACATGAAAAGATGCTCAATATCACTAGCTATCAGAGAGATGCAAATCAAAACCACAATGAGATACCACTTAACACCAGTCAGAATGGCTACCATAAACAAAGAAACAAACAACAAGTGCTAGAGAGGTTGTGGGGAAAAGGGGACCCTAGTTCACTGATGGTGGGATAGCAGACTGGTACAACCACTCTGGAAAACAGTATGGAATTTTCTAAGAAAACTAAAAATGGACTTGCCTTTTGACCCAGCAAATCCACTGTTAGGAGTATAGGTAAGAACCATGAAACACCAATCCAAAAGAACCTATGCACCCCAATGTTCATTGCGGCACAATTTACAATAGCCAAGAGTTGAAAGCAACCTAGATGCCCATCAGTAAATGAATGGATCAAAAAATTATGGTACATTTACACAATGGATTTCTATGCTGCAGAAAGAAAGAAGGAGCTCCTACCCTTTGCAATATCATGGATGGAACTGGAAAGCATTATGCAGAGTGAAATAAGCCAGGTGGTGAAAGACAAATTCTATATGATATCATCACCGTTAACAGGAATCTAAACAACAAAACAAACAAGCAAGCAAAATATGACCAAAGACACTGAAGTACAGAACATGCTGACAGGGACCAGAGGGGAGAGGGGAGAGAATCACAGGGGAAGACGGGAAGGACTCACAGGAACAAGTATAAAGGACACATGGGCAATAACTAAGGTGGGGGGAATGGGAGGGAGGTGGGGAGCACTGAAGGTGGGTGGGCAGGGTTGGGAATATAAGACAGAAAACTGTACTTGAACAATAATTAAATAAATCTAAATAAAAAAATAAATGCTCAGTATAAAGAGCATTCCAAGTAAAGTCTCTAAAGGAGTCATTTTAAGAGAAGTGCTTTCTGTGGACCAGTGGGCAAAGTTGCCTGGGGGACTGCACACTGCTATTATCTCTTAAGATCTTAAAAAGATTCCGATATGGAAAAAGTGTCAGAATATTTTAAACCTGAAAATGTACTTATTTTCCTGCTCTTTTTTGTAAGGTAAGGAACAAAACTCCTGGCACCGTTTCTTCAAGACATGCTATCCATCACTCCCAGCTGAGTTGGCCCTGGTCATACACATGTGCATTTTGGGGGTTGGCCCTCTTTACCTGGGCCTCCTTGCTCCAGGGTTCCATGTGAAAGGATAAAATGGGCCACAAAGCACTGGCTTAGTGGCTCGCCTGACTTGCTCCAGAATCACCTGGCCAAAGTCTGCGGTCCCTAGTATGGAAATCACTAAGTCTCAGTTTTAGAATAACTTTTATAGTGTTAATAACCTGGTGGTGGTTTTATTCCTTCCTTTCCGTTACAGGGGCCAAAGCAAATACTGAGACAGAGAGAGGAAGGAGGTAGAGCAAAGCCAGAGGGCAAGGCAGTGGAGCCAGCTCAGCTCTCAGAAAGTCCTGCTTCTGCCCCCGTCTTTTTCTCACACCCCACGCTGAGTCCCAGCTCCAAAGGACCACACACACTGCCTGAGAAATAAATGGTTATTGTGCTTTGATTTATTTTTTGGCTTATGTGTTGTATAGAAAGATGTCAAAGATTAATAAAAATAACGAATTCAGGTTCAAAGCTGCCTTGCATGAAAGCCTTTGTGTAATCACAGAAATGAACCAGAAGGAAAGGAAAGTGGGCAAATGTGGCTGGTAGGCTGTGGCAAGGAAACCTGGGGAAGATGAGCTCCTCTGTGTGTGTGCTGAACTGCAATGCCAATACTAAAACTTTTTTTTTTCAATTTTATTTTTTTTCCTTCATTTTTTTTATTTAATTATTTTTCAAGTACAGTTTTCTGTCTATTACTCCCATCCCATCCCACCCCCCATCCTCCCCCCTCCCTCCCATTTCCACCCTTCTCAGTTGTTGTCCATGTATCCTTTATATAGGTTCCTCTAAATCCCTCCCTTATTTCCCCCGAAATTCCAATACTAAAACTTTTTAATGGCATAGGAATGTGGTTAGTATGGCGGGAAAAGGCTGCTCACCATCACAGCAATAGATAATCATTTCTATCTACCCACAGTCCCACAAAACAGTGATTATTCCCCCACCAAAAAAAGCCCACCTTGATACTCAAACATAGACAATTTATAGTCCCAAACCTCCCAAACCACTAACAAATGAACACTAACAGATGCATGAAGGCCCATTCATTCATTCATTCATTCAACAAACACAGTTGACCCTTGAACAACATGGGTTGAATTGTGCCAGCCCACTTATTCATGGATTCTTTTCTGTCAACAGTTTGAAAAAAACTTGCAGATGAACCATGTAGCCTAAAACAGACAACATAAACTCACCGTATCAATTAATTCAGTATAGTACTATAAATGTATTTTCCTTCTGATTCCCTCTTCTCTAGCTTACTGTACTGTAAGAATACAGTATATAATGTATAGTATACAAACTATGTGTCTCTCTGACTGTTTATGGCATCAGTAAGGCTTCGGTCAATGGTAGGTTACTCATTCAGTTTTGAGGGGTCAAAGTCATGTGCAGATTTTGGACTGCAAGGGAGGTGGTGCCTTTAACCCTCGTGTTTTTTGAGTGTCAACTGTACTGTATTCCTACCACGTGCCATGAAGAATGCAAGCCTTGCCCTCCTGGGGCTTCTGGTGTTTGATATGTCTGTATCCTTTTACATTTTTGCATATTATTACAATATATAATCTTTTATGCTTGATAGACATCATCTGCTCGGTGAGTTCTGCCCTGATTTCGCTATTTGATATCAAAATTTCCCCGCACTCCTAGTGCTTTTGATTCCTCCTACCCCCTAACATTTCTGTCTCTGGTCCAAAGTAAGAACCGCTGCCTGATGTGCTGTACAGTCAGTTCATTTACTACGTGTGTTGTCTGCGTGGTGGAACGCCCCCTCTCTTGGGCGGGGCTTTCTTCTGTTTGGTTTGCTGTATAACCAAACAGCTGAGCCCCAGGTAAGTGCACAGTAATGACTTGCCGAGTGAAAGAATGAATTTACAAATACTAGACCCAGAGTGATAATTCTCTGAAACTAAAAGAGTTCTCCCAAAACTGAAGATTTTGCTTCTAGAGATAGAAAACTGCTTCCCGTTATCCATGAACTATCCTCACCCCAGTCTGCAAGGTTTCATCTTTCCTCCTTGTCATATTCAATCTCTTCACACATCTGCTCTGTCTCAAAACTTTTCTGCAGTCCACCTGTTTTTCTCATTCTCCAGCCACCTAGTCCAAACTTCTGTTGTCTCTTCTAAATTCTTGGACCTGGTCTCCTTGCATTCACTTTGCCCCCCTAGAGTCCATTCTCCACACAGCAGCAGGTCACCCTTTCAAAGCATTCATGAAGTACAATGATCTGTAACCACCCTTCTCGAAGCCCTCTAATGGCTTCCTGTTACATTCAGAACAATGACTAGTGGGCCCACAGGACCCTACCTGACCTAGTCACCTCTTGGCCCAGCCCTTGACTTGTCCAACCCCCAAACTGTCCCTTCGATCTAAGGACCCTCTCAAGCTCCTTCCCGGCCCAGCATTCTCTCCCTCCAGCCCCTGCCAAGCTGGCTCTGCCCAACCCTCCGTCTGCAGCATAGACACCACCTCCTCACGTCCTACCCAACACCTTATCAAAAGCACCCCCGCAACTCACTCTCCAGTTCCTCACTGTATTTCCCAGATCATGTCTCTCATAATTTCCCAGCCTCTGAAATACTCGTGTACTTACTCATCTTCCACCCTAAAGTTCGCCTTCTCTGAGAGCTGAGAGGACTCCTCAGCATCAGTCAGGGCATGGGCTTGCTCTTTCGGGAGTGGCTGTACAAGACAGGAAGGAGAAGGCAAAGGACAGTTGCTGGGAGACAGAAATTGTGGGTGTCTATTGTTTCTCCTGAGTTTTCTGTAATGAACATCATAAACTTAATCTTTGTAAAAGTTGTTTAAGAGTGGGGTGAGGATAGGCCTACACCACCAAGAAACCTCAGAGATCCAGGGTGGCCGCTTTGTACCTTTTGAGAGCCTGTGGCTGCTGAGGCCCACCCTCCCGCTGAGGCTGAACGGCTGGTTGCAGTCTCGAGTACCAACATGTCACCTCCTGATTAGAATTCTAGGCCAGAGCTCTCACTGATGAGTGAGGCTGCAAATGGGAGATCACAGAATCATTCACATCCAGCCAGCTGGCGCCGAGTCCATTCGCACTCCTCTGACTTTGCACAGATACCCAAATTCAAACAGGCCTCGGCGAGTTGCATATTGTTGAAGGTGTGTTTTAATGGGGGAAGGAGAGGTGGTTAGAGGGGAAGGGCGAGAGGGTAGTACACATTTGCTTCTCAAACTTGTGGAAGCTGAAGGGAATCTTGAAATATCACCTAGAATCATCTCCCCACACATTCTGCAAGGCATCCTCTATCAGCATTGTCCTGGGGCGGTGGGGAGGAAAATCACATTCCCCTGCAAATCAGCACAAAGCCATTCCCAGACGAATGCACGAGTGGAGGCATGCAGGACTGGGGAGTGATGAAAGAATCATCACCTTTATACTGATGCCATCTACCCTGGCATTCCTGTAACTTGGATTGCCAGAAAACCTCTTAGGTAACGTAGAATTGGTGCTTAGGTTGGCCCCGTGAGTCTCAAATCTCTAGGTGTTAAACAAACTTTCCTGGGAAAATAGAGACGTTTAAGGAACCCTAACCAAGTACACTGATGATGCAGAGCTCGGTGTCAAAACTCTGTACACAAGTTACACTCGAAGGTGACAGAGAGAAGACAATGACCATGAGTGTGCCTATGAAAAATAAAGTGAAAGACACTTTCTTTCCAACAGCACGGAATTATTGCATATGTCCAAATATGATATATTTCATTACCACTTACTTATGTTTTGGGGTATTTGTTATCAAATTCAAATTGCAGATCTCAGGGTTTTGGGAAACTCCTCCACTTTCTGGTGAGGGAGGGGGCCCAGGGAGGGAAAGTGGTGTCTCCGGGCTGGGCCAGTTCTGCCGGCTGTGGCTCCACAGGTGTTATCTCCTGTGCCCTGCGGATGACCTCTCTTCCCACTTCAGAGAGAAAAAGTAAAAACAAAAACCCAGATCAAGGACTTGTGTAAGGTCACCAAGAATCTGGCCAATCAGACCCGAGGAGGTTTGGTTTGAAACCCGACCACTGAATTTCTAGTCCCTCTTACACTCATTTCCCTGATTTTTAGAATGGTGTGACCATGTCCATAAAGTATATCAAATTATTTAAGAAGAGAGAAAGCTCCGAGAAATACAAGCTGAATCTGAGCAGTAGATGAGATCTAAAAAGTGCCGAGTGTGAGCAGAGGAAGCAGTCGCACGAGCCAGGACACGCCGCCTCACCCTGCCCCCTGAGGGGCTGCCGCACCCTCAGGAAAACACTCTCCAAAGAGCAGGCAAGAGCTTCAGAGAGCATTTGGGTGACTCTTACCGGTGCGGGTCCCCTGCCAGCCCAAGTTGACTGTGGCAGCTTAAGTAGCCTCGGCTAAGATTTTCTATTTTCCTTTGCAGATCTATGGTGCCATTCCATCCCAAGCTGCTTCTCGCCCTTTCCCATTGGTTCATCATCGAGTTAGCTGCTGCTGTTATCCTGGTCTGCTGTCTTCTGGCCACTGCTGAGTGACATTGCCGAGTGCCGTAGGGACACTTTAACCATCCTTGGGAGTGTGCCTCAGGGGAGAAGCTTTCTAACCGGCTTGCAGTCTAAATTTTGAGACCTGTTTGTACAGAAAACCCAGTGGTTGGGAGATTCTCTTTTCTGCCCTACTTTTTGAACTCAACGTATTTGTAGACTGTTTTTTCCTGGAGAAACAAACATCTGATACTTTGCCTTTGTCTTCCTAGGCCTCATTCCATAGCAGAAACATTTATAGCACTTATTGTCCCATAAGTTTTCTCCTTTTTAAGTCTCCCTGAGACAAATGTAACACGGGATCACTTTAAAATGTTCAGACATTACAGAAACTCAGAATGTAGACAGAGAGTGTTCAGCTCTCAAGGCCAGTTCTAGTTTAGGTACTAAATATGTTTTTTGGATTGGTGATAACATTCACGTGGTTCAAAAATCAAACACCTAAGAGATGCGCAGAGAAAATGTCCTTGTGCTCTGCTCACCTGGGTCCCCTACCATCTCCTCTAGTGGCCCTGTCGGTCGGTTGCTTTTGTATGTTTCCCTAGTTCCCTTAGCAAATATAAGGGAAATACAAATACATATTTTCTCCTCCCTCCCTTTTACACAAAAGGCAGCACACCATATACACTCCCATGCACTTTGCGTTGTTATTGTACATAACAGATAATAAGCAAACTTTGATTTAGAATGTAAAGAAGCCAGAAATAAAAGGTCATATGCACATTTTTGCATACCTGTATACAAGCACGCACACACATACACACACACACTTTCCTTGTTATAACTAAGCAGGATAAATAAATCAGGCCAATAATTATTCAGCTAATTCCTCTTCCTCTACTTGGACTTAGGAAGACACAAACCAGTGAGAAGATCTGATGTCCGTTTCTGAGGTAATGGTTGGGAATGAGAAGACCCTGTTTGACATAGTAGCAGAAGGTGGGGCAGCTGAGCCCATCTAAGAGCCGGAACCGCTCAGGTTCATGTCTTGCTTGTTCAGAAGACGTGAGACTCGGCTCTTTAGGGCCGGCCAGGACTGGGGATGCCTCTTCTCTTGGGGAATTCTACTCTGATTCTTTTTATCACCGGAAAACAGAAATCATAGCATACCAAGTGACAGAAGCTGGAGGATGGGCTTCTTCTTTGCTCTCTCTTAAACACAATGTCGGCACAAACACAGAACTCACCCTCTGCCTGAGAGTGAGACTTTCCGATAGTCCAGCCAGTCCTAGGGTCCAGCGCTCTGGTCAAGCTCACTCCCTAACAGGCGGTGAACCTGTTTTCAGCGGATTTTGCTGGGAAGTTCAGCCAAGCCTCTGGGAGCATAATTATTCCAAGAAATTTTTTGATCCTGTTGTTATTTCTCCCCACACAAGAACTAAAAGTGCACGGTGTCGACCAACCACTATCTTCTTCAACTTTGTATGGAGAACGGTGCTCACACATTTGCACACACATTTCAAAGGCACGAAGCAAGCACGTTTTTCAGAGACTTAGCCTTTTCAAGAGAGACCACATTATGCTCCTTCCTCACCACACAGACAAGCTATTTCCTGAAGGAAGCACAGAAACCCTGGCGTATTTCCTTTCAGAACCATAGTCACTGTTCTGTTAAGAGTTCCCAGGCTGTTAAAAGGATCTTACGTGGTTAGGCTGGAGGAATGTGGACCTACATGGGACATTTTTCCTAGTGTCTTCCATAATAGCAACTCAAACCATTCTTCAAACAACAGAACTCCACTCCTGGGTACACATCCCTTTTATGTTTGGCGGCTGTCATCCTGTGATAAAACATCAGCTAGCTACAGCATGCAACCTTTAAAAAAATACACCATGGACAATTTGAAATTCTTCTTTCTTTTGCTTTCTTTATGCCTATCCTGCCAATAAGTAGATATCTTCTTCCTTCAATATGTGAGTGCTCAGTATAACTGGGGAGATAGGGGGTACACTCTTTTTCCTGTCAGTGCCTCTAGCCAACTCAGGAGGGTCCCCAGGTTAAACCATGTTAAAGAAGTGAGCAAGACTGGAGCAAAGAACTGAAGGCAGAATTGGGGGCAAAATCAAGAGAAGACTCAGTAGCATGAATCAAATCGGCACTTAAGTATCCGAAAGAGCAGAAGGGCTGCGAGTGCCCTTTGGATCGTATGATCCAGCCCAGGGCTGTCAAACTCGTTTTCACTGGGGGCCGCATCAGCCTCATGGTTGCCTTCAAAGGGCTGAATGTAATTTTAGAACTGTATGAATGGAATTCCTCCTTAACTAGGGGCGAGGAGCTCAGCACCGCCGCTGGGTAGGAACAGGGTGCCAGGCCGGATAAAACAAGGTCGGGGGCTGGATTCGGCCTGTGGGCCTTGTGTCGGCCACCTGTGACCTAGCCCATCACATTACAGAGAACTAGAAAGTGACTCATCCAAGATCACACAGAACATTAATGGTAAGAGCAGAAACCAGATCGCTCTCTTCTGCTCCACTGTTCAAGATACCTTTCCCTGCTACTCCTGTTTTCTCCTGAAGCGAAGGCAGCAGCCTGGTCCTGGCACCAGCCCGTCTTCAGAGGGTAGCCCCTTCACCTTAGGTGCTGGGAGCACTTACACGCCTCCCTAGACTTTTTCAGTTGCAAGTGTCAGAAATTTGGCTCCAATCAGCTTACACAGAGGGGAAGGGAATCCATTCGTGACCCCTGGAGCCAAACATCAGGACAGGCAGACAGGGGTAAGAATCCTTGCATGCTGAGGTGTGCATTTGCGTATGCCTCTCTCTCCTGTCATTGCATCCTGTCATTCTCTCAGACTGGCTTTATCCTGAGGCCTGAAACCATGGCCAGGGGCTGTCCCATCTTTGCCATGAAAGAGGGAGAAACCTTCTTTCCTTATTTGTAGTTCAAACATCATCAGACAGGGACTCCAGGGCCTTTGGGTCACACCCCTTCCTGCTCTCAGGGACACAGAGCAATGGGGTTGGCAGCATCTACTGGGCCACATTAGTGAGGTGAGGAGGGACCAGTGCAACCCAATGAGGGATGCTCCAGGCAAAGGAAAGACAAAGATCTGGGAAGGCAAACTCTATTCCCCTCAGCTGCCCCCTCCCTTACGCAGCTCAGCCAGGTGACCTCGCCTTAACTCCCGTCAATGTTCAGATGCTTAGCTAATGTACGGTGTCTCCCAGACATTCCAGTTCCCAACCTGTGCAAGCAGACTATTTAGAATGAGCTACCAGCACAGCAGAAATCCAAGTTTTAACAGCAGGTCCACGATTCACATTTTATCCTGTACCAAAGCGCTAGATGATATTCCAAAAGAAGCATGTTTTTATTCTAGAATCACTGAATCCTTATTTCTGCAAACTGCATGCAACCTTAAATGGCTGGACTCAGAAGACCATATAGCATTGGGAAATATTTATTATGCAAGAATACTTTATCGTCGTGGAGTTTGGGGGTGGGGGAACCTGTTTTTCCTGTACTTCCTGTTGTTTGGTCTCACATGAAAGTTCTGATTTATTAGTTTTATTCTTCTGAGCTTGAACAACTCAGAAGAAATATGTTGTCCTTTCCTTTTGACTATTAAAAACTACAGAATTGTTTCTTCTGCAAAAACGTCAGTGACTCTTCGGTTCCATTTCAAGTTTCCGTGTCACAGACATTTTTCAGGCATAGCATTTTAGTTTTCCAGTGTCCCCAGGTTGAGAGTTGTGTGGAGGCCGGCAGCTGCGGGTGCAGTGCTCCCCCTCCCACGTGAGTGTGGGCTCAGGTGTTCTGCCTCCGTCCACAGGTAATTGCTTTGAGAGTTATCCTCTCGTTCAAAGGTGTTCACGAAAAGTCTTTTCCCAGGAGTTTAAAAAACTGTGCTGAAATGCACTGTACGATTTTAGCCATTTTTAAGTGTATAGTTTACTAGTGTTCGGTACATTCACATTTGTACGCAACCAATCTCCAGAACTCTTCTCATTTCACAAAACTTAGACTCTGCCCCTGTTACACAGCAGCTCCCCATGCCCCCTGGCCAACCCTGCCAACACCATTTCATTTCTGTCTCTGTGAAGATGACTACTCTAGGTTCTCCGCATGAGTGTAATGGTACAGTGTTTGTCTTCTTGTGACTGGCAATTTCATTCAACATAATGCCATCAAGTTTCACGACTATTGTAGCACATGTCAGCACTTTCTTCCTTTTTAAGGCCGCATGGTACTCCATTGCGTGGATAGAACACATTCTGTTTATCCACTTCTCGGTCAACAGACATTTGGGTTGCTTCTACATTTTGGCTATTGTGAATAGTGATGCTATGAACATGGGGGTACAAACACTCTTTGAGGCATTGCTTTAAATTCTCTTGGGTATACAAAGTCTGTCCTGATACAGTCCAGTCATTGTTAACATAATAAGAACAGTTTGTGTGACATTGATTGAACCTGGCAGCCAGGGAGAGTGGACAGGAATGCTTATGTGTGAACAATGACGACTTCACTGTATTAGTCAGTGGGGGAGGTAAATGCCTTTGAGTGAGCATGTGTACTGGGTGGTTGTTGTATTAAAATGACTGAGCGAGGAGACCAACAAACCTGTCTGCACCAGATTTTGCATGAAGCATGAACACTCCTCCGTGGAAAATACTTGGATGGTTCAGAAGGCTTTCAGGGACGTTGCACTAAGTAAATTGCAAATAGAAGTGTGACACAAACACTGTAAAGACGGCCGAGAATCTGTTGAAAGAGATCCATGTTCTGGAAAGCCTGCAACAAGCAGAACTCCTGAGAATGTTGAATGTGTACAGGCTGCAATGAACGCAGACTGACGGTGCGAGAACTAGAAGCTGATCTGGGGATTCCAAAAACTACTGGCTCTTCCTGAAACTAAAATCACCTTTGAAAGGGAAGAGATTTCATACCATTAATGAGATTCAGGAAAATACAATGGGGCAGCTGAGGGTGATTGGGAGAACTGTGTGAGGTCCCAAGGTGCCTACTTTGAAAGGGATTGAGGCATCATTGTCCTATGTACAATGTTTTTTGTATCTTATACCTTCTTCAGTAAAAGTCTCTGGTTTTCATATTGCATGGATGGATACTTTCTGGTCAGACCTCTGGAATTTCTGGATCATAGGATTCTTTTATTTTTAATTTTTTTGAGGAGCCACCACAGTATTTTCCATAGTGCCTGCACCATTTCACATTCTCACCGATAAAGTACAAGGGTTTCACTTTCTTCACATCTCACCAAATGCTTGTTATCTTCACTTTTTGTTTTTGTTTTGAATAGCCATCCTAAAGGGTATGAGGTGGTTTCTCCAGGATTTTTTACTGGAGCTGACGAAGGAGGTCAGTCTCTCCTATGACAGAAGCAGTGAAGGTGGGACCCTGATTGTCATGTTTCTTGACATGTACAGGAAGACAGAGTATAAATTAATCCTACCCCTCTTCCCTCCAAAGTTTGGAACCCAGATGAAACGTATTCACAGAAGCCCGATAAACACTGACAGGAATCAAAATATCAGCACCAGTACTTTTCAAGGTGGACTGGAGACGCTGACTGGAAGCCAAGTCCTGGCGAAGTCCCCATTACTCTCCCCCCCACCAGACAGAATCTACTCTCCAGGCAACGGCAGCCCGTGGTGCCCCACATGAGACAGAGACAGAGAAGACTCCAGTGAATTTGCTACAGAAAAAGCACTAGACTAGAAGGAAGACTGCCTGCTGCTTGGAGACAGGCAGGGTCCCCAAAAGAACCAGAGGGTGGAGGTCGTGCCTGCATAATGACCATTTGCCCACCTCACCAACCGGAGCAGGCCACTTTACCAACCTGGGAGAGAGATGGCGTCTGAAAAGGAGAATGAAAGCTTAGTTCCCCAAAGCTCTGAGAAGGCAGGTGCCCATCTGTGTGGAATTAGGGTGATTGATACATGAAGGGCATGGAAAAGGTCTTTCCCCTTGCCTCCCCAGTATTTCCATTTCCTAAGACACACAGGCTCCGAGCTGCACAAACTGCAGCCGTTTTTCCTGGGGAAGGATGCAGAGTGCACCAGGGCAACCTATGAGGCTGCCCCCTGCCCCGTTGCCATTGCTCTGTGAATTCTCCCAAGCTCAGCCAGGGGTCCCTGGAGGCTCTGAAATGGGTCTCAACAGAACATTGAGCAAATTTACTTGAGGCTCCACAAACACCGTGGCCTGGAAATCCACTCCCCAATCTGTTTGCCATCACACCTTTGCCCAGGTAGGACATTCTGCAGAGATCATTGGAGAAAACACAATGAACTTGAATGAAGGTATAAAACTACCCCAAATAATAAATGCCAGCAATATTAAAATGCCCTGATTTGAACTATATGAAATGCCTCATGTTATTAAATTCTCAAGGAGGAATTAAAGTCTTAAAAATAAATATCCCTTTTCTTGAAGGTTGAGCTCTAATAAAGAAATTATTTTCACCCCAGGTTCTTTTCACTCCGTCAGAGGGGCCTCATTCAAGGATGGGTGGTGGAGTCTGGTGTTTTCTGCAGTTGTCTCCACTGCAGAGCAGGCTTGGCTCCAGCAGCTCCAGCATGTCTGGGATCTATGACTTGTAAGCATCAACCCAACTGGGAGAAATCAGTCTCATGGGTTTCTGTGGCCATGGCACCCTCCCCTTGTGGGCAGAAGTCCCATGCTGGCAGAGGCCTGTGGGCTGCCATAGACGTTTTTCTTAGAAGCCACTTCTGCTCAAAACCATTAATTGTGGAGGTCCTGGCTGATCTGACAGACACAGAGAAACTCTTTCCTTAAATATTGTTACATATCTGGTGCATATGCATTTGTACATGACTAATGTTAAGCCATAAGTTTCAAGTTAGTCATGACCTTGAACCCAGCACCCATGTATGTAACGATATTTAAGAAAAGAGTTTCTTTGTATCTCTCAGATCAGCTGTCCAGTTAGGGGGAAACCCACTTGAGGAGGCGTTTCTGCCTGCCCGCAGGTGAGACTTTCCCAGCTCTTGCAAGCACTTTCCACAATGGGGCTCAGAAGTTGGTGAAGAAATTACACTGTTTTTAATTCCTCCTAGAGCTCCCCCTGAAGGAGGCCCACTCGTGCTCAAGTCACTGGTGAGCCTGTGAGATGAAGAGAAGCAGGACTGAAACAGTCTCACAAGCGGCTGGCTACCCATGTGGAGGCAACAACCTGCCAGGCCCGTGCTTCTCAACCTGAGGCCCATGGCATCCTCCTCTCCTTCCAGGGAGCTGGGGAACATGGAGACGTAAGCAGGTGGCGTCTTTTCATTGTGGAAAAAAATTCTGGGTTTAAGGCTGATAAACATGGAAAAACCCTAAGCAATTATAATCTCTCTGTAAGTCATGAAGATTTAACCCAGGTTAGTGGGAAGTTCATTCCCTGTCCTGGTTTAAAATAGGAAATACTTGAAAAGCCCAGTAAAATCACAGACAATTGAGAGTCTTGGACCTGATGCTTTATTTTAAGCTAAAGTTAGAGGTCTAAAATATTAACCACTACCCCCCACCCTCTCAATCCTTCACCCCCTCACCCCTCAGTAAAAGATTCAAGGAAAATCTGTCAGTGAGAGAAAATGTAAACTTTATCTTGTCAATTGTATTCAAAACCTAGGCGTTAAAGACTTGGACTTTATTCTAAAATGAGTGATTTCTGCAAAAAGTTACTTAATTAAAAACTCTAATATGTAATCTTTGAAAGTAAAAAATGAATGGAAAAGTCTACAAAACTTTTTGAGGCATTAGCCAATTTAAACTTACAGTTATTATTTAACTAAATTGGGGAAGAGAGCAACTGTAGAAAATGATATAAGCCTAAGCATCAGTAATGACCCGGAAACCCAGAAAAAGCTTGTTTCAGAGCCTCACGTTTGCTGTTCCTGCCACTCAGTACAGAAACAGCCGGCGGTTCACTGGACTGGGCCTATACCAGGGTGTGACTGACACATAGCCTAAGGAGAACACCTTGGACGTCCTGTAGGTTTTCGAATCTTGGAATAATGTATGAAAGTGTCTCCTGTCTGGAGAACGGGGTACTCCATTCTTAGGAAAGATTTAGGCGAAGTTTGGCTTTGGTATCAAGAAAACACAGCTGACTTTAGCAAATGGATTTTAGTGGGGGGTTTTTTTGTAAATAGAAATATATTTGGCATACAATGTGCAAATTTAAAGTGTACAGCATGCCAATTTGATACATTTATATATTGTAAGATGATTGCCATTGCAGCGTTAATACCTCTACCATATTACATACTTATTTCTTTTTAGTGGTTGAAATAATTAAGATCTAATTTCTCAGCAATANTCCCTGTCCTGGTTTAAAATAGGAAATACTTGAAAAGCCCAGTAAAATCACAGACAATTGAGAGTCTTGGACCTGATGCTTTATTTTAAGCTAAAGTTAGAGGTCTAAAATATTAACCACTACCCCCCACCCTCTCAATCCTTCACCCCCTCACCCCTCAGTAAAAGATTCAAGGAAAATCTGTCAGTGAGAGAAAATGTAAACTTTATCTTGTCAATTGTATTCAAAACCTAGGCGTTAAAGACTTGGACTTTATTCTAAAATGAGTGATTTCTGCAAAAAGTTACTTAATTAAAAACTCTAATATGTAATCTTTGAAAGTAAAAAATGAATGGAAAAGTCTACAAAACTTTTTGAGGCATTAGCCAATTTAAACTTACAGTTATTATTTAACTAAATTGGGGAAGAGAGCAACTGTAGAAAATGATATAAGCCTAAGCATCCGTAATGAGCCAGAAACCCAGAAAAAGCTTGTTTCAGAGCCTCACGTTTGCTGTTCCTGCCACTCAGTACAGAAACAGCCGGCGGTTCACTGGACTGGGCCCCTATACCGGGGTGTGACTGACACATAGCCTAAGGAGAACACCTTGGACCTCCTGTAGGTTTTCGAATCTTGGAATAATGTATGAAAGTGTCTCCTGTCTGGAGAACGAGGTACTCCATTCTTAGGAAAGATTTAGGCGAAGTTTGGCTTTGGTATCAAGAAAACACAGCTGACTTTAGCAAATGGATTTTAGTGGGGTTTTTTTTTTTGTAAAAGAAATATATTTGGCATACAATGTACAAATTTAAAGTGTACAGCATGTCAATTTGATACATTTATATATTGTAAGATGATTGTCATTATAGCATTAATACCTCTACCATATCACATACTTATTTCTTTTTAGTGGTTGAAATAATTAAGATCTAGTTTCTCAGCAATTTTTAAAAAGATTTTATCTATTTTTAGAGAGAGAGGAAGGGAGAGGGAAAGAGAGAGTTACACCGATGTGAGAAAGAAACAATCAATTGTCTCTCCTTTGAACCCACCCAGACGGAGGGCTTGTGCCCTGACCAGGAATTGAACCAGCACCCTCTCACTTTCCAGGACTCCTGTTGCCCAAACAAGTAAGCCACACCAATCAGGGCTGGCCGCTCAGCAATTTTGATAATTATCATATAATATTGTCTATATTCACTATGCCAAGCATTCCATCTTCAGGACTTAATATTTACTACTTGTTGTAAGTTTGCACCCTTAAACATCTCTGCTATCCCCTTACCTGACTTCAGAGTTTTCAGACCCTACTCAAATGTTATCATTTAGGATACTGATCTGGGCTTAACTGGTTTTAAGGTTTTTGTAAAGTTTTTTTTTATTTTTTCCATTTTCTTTTTTTATTTTCTTCTCCAAATTTCAAGGACTTATTCTTCTAAGACATTAAATAAACCAATTAATCCTCACTGATCTCTCATGAACAAAGTTAATGATTATTTAATCCATAGAAGTTCTCCTTATCCATGTGTTTTTTTTATTATTATTCACACTGGTTTAAATCAAGGAACTGTACAAAGAGAGCATGGGCGTGAGATTGAGCCCTTCTGACCCGTGTTGTACATTATGTGCCTTGTGAGAGGCCCCCGTACTAAGGATCACCTTGTCACAGCTATAAGTCACAAGACTCTTCTTGTTTTTTAACTGTTTGGCCAAATTATATTTAAAAATTCTCCTATAGACATGTCAATTTGAAAACGCAGGTTTCTAGTGTAATAAAAGTGTTTTAAAATGGGGAATCTACCATAAATTACCTTTAGACTAAGGACAGTTAAAGAGCCCAGAAAAGCTGGGCTTTGGAAGTGATTCGCAGATGGAGAATGACTTTCAGCCATAAAATAACAAAGCAAATGTCAGAAAAACTTGCACGGCAGTTTTGTCAGGGGTATACCGAACAAATAAATGTTTGGAACACCCTGGCCAGTGTTTTCAAACCGCAGGACATGACCCATTAGTGGATTGCGGAACTTCGTGGGCTGCCAGCAGACTTTCTTCAAAGGAGTGAAATGGGGCAGAACCCAGAGTGAATCCCTAGATGTACAGTGAGGATAGTTTGACGAAACTTTCCATCTATTGCATGTGCACAGGAGGCAGGTGCGGGCCAGGGTGATTACCTTTCACTTTGCATAAAATATAATTTTTACTGTGGGCTGTGGTTAAGAAAAACCTTAAACATCCCTTAAACAACCCTTAAATACATTACGTAGGAACGCCTGAGGGGCACAAGCCTTGGAGAGGAAGTCACATACCAAAGCTCATTTTTGCTCAGATGTTAGGACAGATACATTTTGAAAATTAAATGGACACAGGATGTATGGGATGACAGGTTATGTATTTGCCTTTTTCCAAGTTTTCTGTGATAAAGAAGGATTCCAGAAATTACTCATCATCTATAAAAACATACTTATTTTAAAGATATCAAATAGCCTAGAAGTGAATGAGTAGAACATGAACCGCCCTTTTCCTTCCTTCTCGGGCCTTCATCAGAGGAATCTGTCGGCCGCCTGCTGTGTACCATCACAGGCTGTTTCCTAGATGCGCACACAGACACAGGTGTGCTATGTGTGTGTGAACAGGTGTGCTTTTAACCATACACATGCTTTTTTAAAGATTTTATTTATTTATCTTTAGAGGGGAAGGGAAGGAGAGAGGGAGAGAAACATCAATGTATGGTTGCCTCTCATGCGTCCCCTGCCGGGAACCGGGAACTGGCCTGCAACCCAGGCATGTGCCCTGACTGGGAATCGAACTGCAATTGTGTGGTTCGCAGGCCCGCGCTCAATCCACTGAGCTACACCAGCCAGGGCTTAACCGTACACATGTTTTAACAGGACTGTGTGATACTATCGTGCAACTTGTTTTCCGTATCGCTGTGTCTTACAAGTATTTTCACGTCCATGCCAAAGAGCAACCATTTTGTCTGCAGCAGAGCATTCTGTGGTGCAGCCTGGTTTGTGCCAACTCAACAGCTTCTGTGCTCATTGTGTTTCTAATTTTCATCATTTCAGAAAATACCTCGATATATATCCTTTTATCTCAGTGTACGTTCTTACATCTGAACATACGTTCTCTTAGGACACAGGTGTGAGTATTTCTTTGGGGTTGGTGCCTGGAATCCGAGTTGTCAAACCAGAGGCTAACCACTTTAAAAACATTGACATACACTGCCAACCTGTCCACCCCAGAAGCTCTGTCTACTTAGAAACACTTCCTTCCACAATGGCAGCGCTCGTCTCCTCACGTTCTCTCCAGCACTAGCAACAATCAGTCCTTTACCATCTGCCATTTCAGTGGGTTGAAAAATAGCATCTCGTTTTCATTTTCCTAATTCCTTATGGAGTTAAGTGCTTTTATGTTTGTTGTTTATAGTTCTTCCTTTTCATAAAAATATTTTATATCCTTTGTTCATCTTTTGTTTGGTTTGTAGGTACATTTTATATTAAGAATCTTTTCTCTCTTTATATGTAATTTGTGCACGGATTATGTTTTTTTTAATGCTGTCAAATCTATCAGTCTTTTTTTCATAGATTTATAAATTGGTTTTAGAGAGAAACATTGCTTTGCTGTTCCACTTATTTATGCATTCATTGGTTGATTCTTATATGTGCCTAGACCCGGGATTGAACCCACAACCTTGGCATATGGGCATGATGCTCTAACCAACTGATTAACCCGGCCAGGGCCTTTTTCATGGAAGTTGGGTTGTTGTAGTTTTTTTTTTAATTTTTATTTAACTCTGTTCAAGTACAGTTTTCTTTCTTGTATTCCCAGCCCTGCTCCCCCTCAGTGCTCCCCAATGGAAGTTGGGCTTTGGGTCTTACTTAGAAAGGCCTTTCTCACCTGACATTTGTTACATTTTTTTCTTACTTTTTCTTCTAGTTATTTTTACATTTCCATGTTTAATTCATCAGGGTTTTATTTTTTGTCCATAGTATGAAAGAAGAAGATGTTTTTCAAATAGTCAATAATCTCATCATAATTCAATGTTTTCCTACTTATTTGTAATGCCATTTTTCAAACATTAAATTCCTATCTACATACGCATTGCTCTGTTCTTGGGTGCTCTGTTGTATGCTTTTAACCTATTGATTTTTCCTGTGCCAAAACCACGCTATTCCATTTACCCTGGCTCCCTGGCTTGCTTTGATATCTATTCAAAATGTATTTTGTGCTCTGTGTCTTACAGATGCATTTTATAACCAGGTTGTTATATCCATTGAACAAAGATTGCTATGGTTGTACAAAATTGCTTTGAATTTCTAATTTGGTGGAACCGACACACTTACGTCGGGTCTTCGGCTCTCCTTTTTGGGTGGGTCTTCTTCCACGCCCTTCGGTATAGATGCTTTTTATTCATATAGGCCTATGTTTCTTGTTAACCTTGTTTCTAGATGAGGATCTTTTCCTCAATCAATGTGTTAATTGGCTATTGCTAATATATATGAAAGCCTTTGACACTGGTATTGTACCTGCCTCCTTATAAGCTTCCTCATTCGTTGTAATAGTATGCCAGTCAATCATCGTTTCTTTTCTGTCCAAANCTGGCTCCCTGGCTTGCTTTGATATCTATTCAAAATGTATTTTGTGCTCTGTGTCTTACAGATGCATTTTATAACCAGGTTGTTATATCCATTGAACAAACATTGCTATGGTTGTACAAAATTGCTTTGAATTTCTAATTTGGTGGAACCGACACACTTACGTCGGATCTTCGGCTCTCCTTTTTGGGTGGGTCTTCTTCCACGCCCTTCAGTATAGATGCTTTTTATTCATATAGGCCTATGTTTCTTGTTAGCCTTGTTTCTAGATGAGGATCTTTTCCTCAATCAATGTGTTAATTGGCTATTGTTAATATATATGAAAGCCTTTGACACTGGTGTTGTACCTGCCTCCTTATAAGCTTCCTCATTCGTTGTAATAGTATGCCAGTCAATCATCGTTTCTTTTCTGTCCAAAATACTTCATTACAAACAATAACAGTCTTGTCTTACTTTCCATTCTGTATACTTTTTCGTACTATTTTTGTTTTCTTTCTGAGTTAGGAAGAACACGTCGAACTTTTCGCCAAGTTTGCTGTAAATTTCTGGCAGGTACATTTGGCCAAACTGCAGAAGTTCAGCTAAGGAAGCTCCCTTCTATTTCTAGGTTGTTACGGGTACTAGAGGATGTTTGATTTATCAAATGCCTTTTCAGCATTAAAGATGGCATGGAATTCTTTAACCGGTTAATTGAATGAGCTATAGGGACTTCGCACGTCTGTTAAGTGAAGCCGCCCTACACTGTTCTTTGGGTTACATGTGCGCAGTTTGGGTATAAGGAGTACGCTAACCACATGGATGGAACCAGGAAGCTCTAGGCCTTTTTTCTATCCTCTGGAACGGTTTACAAATAAATGTGTACCTGGAGGTTTTGTCTAATAATATTTGTCTTTTTGAAAGAAGTTCTCATACCAGGTTTTCCATTTCTCCTAAGATGTTTGGTCTATTTACAATTGCTACCTCTTGTCAATTTCTAGAATCCATATTTCTGGTAGTCCTCAGACTTTACCTAGTTTTTCAAACTTACTGGAATGAAGTTAAACAGTTACATTGGGAGTAAATTATAAATTATATTCCTTTGTAATTTTAAAAGTCTCTGTTCATAGGTATCTTTCTAAAAATTATTTCCCCCTTTTGTTCTATTTTTAATTTTTTCCAATTACAGTTTACATTCAATATTATTTTGTATTAGTGTCAGGTGTACAGCATAGTGCTTAGACAATCATACACTTTACAAAGTGTTCCCCTGATATTTCCAGTACCCATCTGGCACCACACATTGTTATTACAATATTATTGACTATATATTTCCTACGCTGTACTAAAATTATTCTTAATGCTGGGTACCTATGTTTGTTAATTACTTATTACATTTTCTCTTTCTCCTATTTTCTGAAAATTTATGATTTGTTTTCATTTAAAAAATCTTAGTTTTATTGATCAAATTTGTTTGCTATTTTAATTTCTGCTTTAATAGTTTAAATTCCTCACTCCTACTTTTTTTTGGTTTATAATTTCTTCTAGCTTCTCAAGTTAATTTTTTCACCTATTTTCAGTTTTCTTCCTGAAAAATAAATAAAAATCCATGAACTTTCCTCTAACACCTCAGAATTCCCCAGGTTCTGAGAAGTAACTTTTGTTAATTCTAAAGAGTCTGTAATTTGATTTCACCTATGAATTATTTAAAATATAATAAAAAATTCCAGTGTAGAGGCCCTTTATTAGTTCTATTACATTATGCAGAGAACACGATCTGTATAATCTCTGTAAGTTTTTCCCTCATCTGAATCATTTTAATAAGTGCTCCGTGCATTTTCCAAAAGAATTTGTATTCATGATGGATACAAAATGTATTAGATATCTTCCCTCTCTCGAATTTTTGATGGGAAGAGGAGGGGCCTGAGCTTTTTGTTTTAAAATTATTACATAGCAAAAGTGGCTTTTTTTTTGCAGGGGGGTGTCCAATTCCATAAACTTTAACATACGTGTCTATGTTACTCCTACTCCAACACAGCTCATCACTGAAGAACTCCCATCCACCCCTCGTTGTTGTCAAATCCCCTCCGGCCGCAGCGGCTGGCAACCAACCTACTCTCAATCACTGCGGTCATGTCCCCTCGATGATGTGACATAGACAGAGTCACAGTGTCCGTAAGGTTTTGAGATTGCCTAAAGATGCAACCTTTTGGCTTTTCACTTAGCATGTGACTTTGAGATTCATCCGGGTTGTTACATGTGTTAATAATTTATTCCTTTTTGTTGCTGAGTGGTATTCCATCGAGTAGAAGCACCATTATTTATCCGCTCACCTGTTGGAAGGCATTTTGGTGTTACGAGTAGAACTGCCACAAACACCCATGCACAGGCACTTGTGCCAACATGAGTTTCTCTCTGTCCAGGGAATATGCTCGGCCGTGAGACTGCTGGGTCATATGGTGTGTTTAATGTTTAAAGGCACTGCAAACTGTTTTTGAGTGACACATCATTTTGAATTCCTGCCAGCAATCTGGGAATTTCCGTTGCTTTGCATCCTCACCAGCACTTGCTCCTGTATTTTAAAATTTTAGCTCTTCTACAAAGTGCATAGTGGTAGATCCGCTGACTTTTGAAGAGATGTATTAAATTTTCTCTCACAATTGGCTCGTTCATTTTCCCCTGTACTTCTAGGTATTTTTTCTATAAATTTTGAAACTGAGTTCTCATGTTGCAGATCAATTTTTTAAAAATCTTTCTGCAGAACTCTACTTCTTATCAGCCAAAAAGAAACATTTTCTTTTTCGGTCCCATTTCATGGTTTTCATCTTGGGTTCTGTTTAATCTACTGAATCTGAAATTAACAACGCTACATGTATTTTTGTTAGCATCTGCCTGGTATACTTCTGTTTTAGTGGGGTTTTTTTTTCCAAACAGCACATAGCTGGATTTTGTGTTTTTACTCAAGCTTAAGGAATTCCAGAATCTAACCTACTGACAGTCACTGTGAGAAAAGCATTTGGTCTTGTTGCCTCCTGTTCTTTTTCTCTATGCAGCTTTCTCATTTCCTGCCTTTCCTTGGATTTTTAAATCCCATTGTCCCTGTCCTTGTAGTGGTTCTCTCTCTCCTTTTCTTGGCATGTGGTACATCTTCCCTTCCTTACTCTGTTGAACTCAGGCATGCCCATGTGCCTTTCTTGGCCAGTGAAACATGAACTAAACAGGCATGGATTACAGGTGCCCAAAACTTTAAGTCAGTGTGTGTTGCATCACACGCTTTCCCCCCGCCACCCCGGGTATTGCCATCAGCTATGTTCCACCCTAGGTGGAAGGTGACGAGGAACAGGGCCCTCGCCAGTCTGTCAGAGGCACATGGAGAGCATGCACGCAAATAAATCTCTGTTATTCTAAAACCTAAGGTTTGGGGCTTGTTCCTGCAGCCTCACCTATTTATTGATATACCTTTAACTTTATATATATTTTTAATATATCTGTCTACCAACAACTAAACATTACATCCTTTTAGAGTAAGAAAAATCCTAAACATGCTTTCTATATATCCTGCCTTACCATCTACTCATGTTAAAACATAGAATTTTAGTTCACTTTATTTTTACATATGCATTAATATTTATTTAGACTGATTATAGGCATCTCTGGTTATTACGAAGAGAAGGCACATGACATCACGCTTCTTTGACTTAAAATCTCTTTTCATAGATCCATTGTTCGTTTGCTTGTTAACTCCTAGAACAAAGTTTACTTGTAGTCACTGATAAGTCTAATACTGAATCTGTGTTGCCTCGTTAACGCACACTTGTGCACGTACCATATGGCAATCACTCTGCTCTTCCAGGATTCCCACTTTCCTAACTTCTGTCTCTCACCCCTTTGCAGTGCATATTAAGGGGATCTCTCTCACAAATCTCCCAACTCATTAGTTAAAGCTTCCATTGAATCAATTCTGCTATTTAGTCCATCCTCTATTTTATTTTTATAGTCATATTTTTAATTTCCAGAAACTCTATTTCTATTATCTAGCACCCTTTCTTTATGGATATATCCTTATGAATTTCTGAACACCTTGACTGTATTTTTAAATATCTTGGTTCAAGTAACTACTTTCTTTGAACAAGTTAATACTTTAATTTTTGATGTCTCCTTTTGTTACTGGTCTCCCCCAATTTTGATGGTTCTTGGCTGTCCATGTTTATAGACGACGGCCTAAGACCACACTCAGAAGTGTTTTTCCTTGGCCAAATGAGTTCTGGTTCACTTTCAATGAACACGAATTGTAATTACAGGCACCTCTGTTGAGTACAAAGGGACCACAGCCAGAGTGTGCGTGTGGGTGCTTATTTTCAGTCTCCTTCAGTCATTTTGGAGAATGCCCTTTCTTTCCCTTTCCTGTGTCCAAACTCCCACCTCAGAGTGCGGCTCTTAGCCTGGTGGCAAACTCCAGATTTAGTGCTTCAAAGCTGTGGAAAGGCTCGACCGTTCCACTCTTTGATTAACTGATCCTCCAATAATCTGCTTTTTATCTTCTAAAAATTCTACATTGTTCATTTTCTGGTTTCCCCACTGTTATTTTTGTTTTAATATTTCTCCAATCATTTAGCATCTTCATTATCTCCTTTAATTGGTTCCATCCTTTCAACCTATAAAATTTAAGTTCCTCTGATTCTAAAAACTTTCTAGCAGTTTCCTCATCCCATCCAAACTGTTTCAAAGAGGAGCTTGTACCCACTGTCCTCCCCCTCCCCTCAGGTAGTCCTATCTGTCCCCTCAACTCACCACAACCAGTCTGGCCTCCCCTGCCACCACACCACTGAATGGCTCTCCCCAGGGGCCCAGGGTGCCGAAACCCTTCCATTTTCTGCAGCGTGACACACCTCGTTCCTCCTTGAAGCGCTACCACCTCTCCTCAGAATCCTTTCTCTGTTTATCAGTCACTTAGTCCCCACAGCTCTCTGTAATCTCACCCGCTCGTGACTTTAACTATGGTTTATACGTAAATCTGGTAAAATTTTATTTGAATAAAACATTTTGAAAGCAAGGGGCTTCACATGCATGTTCCATCAGCTACACCATTTCCTCGGTTCTGCAGGTGCATTAACACCCAACATGTCCAAACAATAACTCCTCTCCGTACAGTTCCTTACCCCGCGTTTCCAACCTCGGCAATACCACCTAACCTTAGTGATGCGAAGGGGAGGCCAGCCTCCACCTTCCTTCTTCCTGATTTTCCATAGCCAAGACTTGCTTATTACTTCCTAAATAAACTCCAACTTACTTCCTTTCACCTCTACCTTACTTCAGACCCTTTCTTCCTCCTGCGATTGCCTAAGAATTCACCAAATTGGTGTTTGCTGGAACCAGTAGACACCTCTACCAGAGCAGATTCTATAATCCAATCTACTCTGTGAAGGGCTACATACCATGTGCCTGTCTCAGAGATTCAGAATGAACATGTTAGTCTGCAATGGCCTTGAGTAGACAAGAAACCTGCTGAACTTTAAGCCAAGGTCTCCGTTTGCCCATGGAACCCTTTCAATAGGGACAGGAGAGGCAGTGAGGGTGTTTTAAATCCCATTTAGAAAACAACACTCCCCACGAGAGTGTGGTGTAATTGATCTCCACGCTTCTTCAAACTGATGTGCAATATGGAAGCTAATGATCTAAAATGCAAACCTGGACATGTCATTGCCATTCTTCAGTCCTTCCTGTTAGCTCACTCTTCTCGAGGAAGAACCAGCTCCACGCAGCACGGATTCTAAGACCTGCGCCCACTCTCCCTACTTTAGCCTCACGTGCCACTGCCTGAGGACAGCCCACTAATTTTGAACTACTTGTAGGTGTGGTTTCCAAGCACACCACTCTCACACCCAAGGCTCTGTACTTGTGCTTAGGTACCTGGAGTATCCCTTCATCACCTCATTTGCCAGTTTCCAACCAGTCTTTGAAGACTTAGCTTAGGTGTTACTTCTTTCGGTGACCTTTGTGACCCCACAGCTCTCTTCTCCAAACACTGGCTAAATTCCCTAAGTATTCCCTGCATAAAATGTAACATGCTGTATTAAGATACCTGCTTGTGTGTCTTCTCTCTCACTATTGTTAAAGGGCCAAGACTACATCTTGTTCACTGTTCCCATAACAGTAAATTAATGATTAAAGAACGACACAGTATTCATTCATAGTATTGTAGCAGCTTTTCTGATAACAATCAGGCAGGACCTTCTGGAAGAAATCGGATGCTCCAGCTTTCTCTGATCTTACCTTTCAAGTCAGTCTGGTTGAACTAAAAACTTATCTATACACGTTTTACCAGAGACATAATTCAGTTTAGAGACATGTGTTCACATACTCTTCTATACTCTGCCTTTAAAAAATCCTACCCAATTGGGGGAAGGGAGAGGCGTATGGACCCACCCCTTGGCACGCTAGTGCTCACTGGCTTTTCTCTCTTGTCACCCTTAAGCCCTTTCTCTCTTAACAAGGAAAGAGAATAACAAAGCGATTAAGAGCATGGGTACTGATTCAAACCCCAGCTCTGCCACTTACTTTAACTGAGCAATTTGGGGCAACCCACATAACCTGTTTCCTCTGCCCCCTCATCTAGACAATGGGCAAAAGACTGATTCCCCACCACAGTGCTGCTGTTATCAATAAACCTGGTTAAGCACTTGGTAAATACAGGCTGCTCTGGACATTATGAATTAGGATACATCGCTTTTGGCCATGAAATTTATAATGTGTTCGCATCTAACCAAACGGTAACACCACTCCACTTATTCACTCCCATCCCTTTCCAGTCCCCCTACCCTGTTTTGTTAATATTTTTCTCATTCCACAGAATATTAGTTCCATAAGGGCAAAGGCTTTGTCTTGTTCATCACTAGGAATAGTAATGCCTAGAATGGTATTGTGCATATCAGGCCCTCAGCAAACACTTGAGTGAATGGTGCAAAGTATCAAAAGGAAATAAACATCAAGAGTCTCATTATAATGAAAAGAATAGATAAATAGATTCTCTAATGGCTTCCAGTTCTATATTTTAAAACACTGTATGCCATAATGGAAACAAGAAATGTATTAAAATTTTAAGGCAAAAAACATAATTTCCAAGGATTTAGACCTATGTCAGGCGTGATAGAGTGTGAATGCTTTCTTGAAATTCAAAGTCAGATTCAAGAGCATCACTTTCGGAATGTTCTAACAGATTGAATTCACTTTTATTCGTCTTGGATGAAACAGTCACTGTTCTACTTTCTTTCTTGACAGAAATGTGTTTCTTCAAAGATTCACTTTTAATTGGTTCACTAACCAAAGAGCTATTTTGCCCTATTCCTTTGCTTTTCTGGTTTACAGGTGAGTCAGATCCAGGACGCAGGTCCTTTCCGGGTTGTTTCTTAGCGGAGTGTTTTTTGGAATGTTCACCTGTTTTGGTCATTTTCTCTGAAGAAGACCTGCTACTTCTAGAAAACTCGTCTTCTTTTCTTTGACCTCCAGGACCAGAAACCACGTCTGCTAAAGGAGAACATGTTCTAGCAATGAATTCTTCAAACGACTCCTGCCGCCGCTCAGCGCCGTACGACCCCACGCTGTCCCCGGATGTCCCTAAGGCCTCCTGAGTAGAAACTGGGATGCGCAGGGAGTCGAGAGGCAAAGGAATCCTAGCATCACCTGTGATTTTCTGAAACTGGAGGGGAAGAAAAAAAGACAAGACAAAATTTCAGTAATGAACAAAGCCAACCATTAAAAATAAGAGTCCTAAACTTCAGTGTTACTCTGACTTTACTACTGAGGCAGTCAACTGATCATTCACAAGATTTTAGAGCCGATGTTTTTCTAGCTGTATCTGGCCAAGTGATTCCCAACTTAACTTTGCTATAACCAAGGCTATGTCCACTATGTTTTCAGACTTTTGTGTTTGGGGGTAACTACCCATTTCCCTTTCCTTCATTAGCAATAATAAAGCCCTATTCCCTAAGAAAATGAGTTTCCCTCCTATACTCCGGACACATGTAAGCAATACCCCATTTGTGATGAGACTACGCCCTCGAGCTGTGGTTCCCAGGACCAGTCTCAGACTGGCCGAGAGGGAGACGGAGACTCCGAGGCAGTGCGGAGGAGAAGCAGACGGGTTTCCCCTTCCACTTCCCCAACGGGGTGATTAACTATCATATGCTGCCTATTCCTGGATCGCTTATTTTTAAGTAATTATCTGTATCAGTACTTGTACCTTCATTAGTGTTCCTTCATTGTAAGCTGACTGCATACAAATAGAAACCTAGATGAAATATGAATAGAATAGACATTTACACAACTTAAAATTTGGAACATTTTCTCTAATGCTTCATTTCTTTCACTAAGGATAGTTTGCTTTCAGTCATAAATTTTCGAAAGAGCTTCCAGTTTTCTTATGTATAACAAATGATATCATGAAATAGACAGATTTACTCATTCTAGATTTAGAAAGGACCCCAAAGAAGCCTCTAGCTCCCAAGTATGTGAATGAAGATTGTTATTATTTTCTCTGACTTTCTCTGACTCCCTTTTTGCTAATCAGTCTTAGAATTATTAAGTTTTATTCTGTCCACTTACTTGGATATTTTGCATTTGTCCAAGGGCATTCTGCTTTGAGTCTGGTCTTTCTTCTTCAAGTGCCTTCTTTTCTTCATTAGGTGGACTAGTAAGAGTAGAATTCAGCTGGGGACGACCTAGTAAGTGAAAGTCTGACGAATCTATACCAGCCATTGTGGCAAGCTGCCCGAGCCTGGACAAGAGGAGGAAAAGGCAATGGTTACGATAGTCACAAAAGGGCAGCTTAGATTTCTCTATACCTAAAGTTAAAAAAATACCTTTATAACCTTAAGAGCCAATATCCTCCTTCAGATTATAAGCCTCTCTCTGTCCCCAATTCCCCTATTTCTCCATATTCCTGCTCTGGGACCAACCACCCCTTCAGCATCCCTCTCCCCTCAACACTGGGTTAACTAACCACCATTCGACTTTACTCCCTCACCTGTCAGCACTCCACTTCAAACACGGTCTCACTGGCAGCTTCAACATCTCCCACACACCTGGTCCTGGGTGCCTCCCCTCCCCCACACTTCCTTACCACCTATCTTTCCTTCCGCTTCCAACAACATGTGCGTTCCTTCCTTCCCAACACCAGCCATTCACCCACAAAACATACGCCATGGATGATCAACACCGCCTTCTCTTTTTCAAAGTGAGTAAAAGGTGGGGGAATTCCTATGCCTTCTGACATATTTTCAATTAAAATTACCGTTGGTTTCACCTTGATCACAAACTATACTTCCTAATTATTCTATCTACAGGTCACCCTTTTGTACTGGGCGCTCTACCAAAGCAGATCTATAATTCTGCATTTCTTTTAAAGTTTAATTCCTCAAATTTAGTACATTACACACAGTTACACACTAAATATGACCACAGAAGTGATGAAAACTGCTCAAGTTCCTCAGCAAACTACCATGTAGTTGTGAGGAAATGACAGGCGTGGAGAGAAATGAACTAACCCAGCATCTTTAAGGAGATCCAAGAAGGCATGGAACTTCTGGAAAGAATTCTCAATGCTGCCCAAGACGCCTTCGTCATCCAGGATCATGCTTGTCAATGACTGAGCTTGAAGGGCCTCAGACAAAGAGAAGTTTATGTTTCTTAACTGGGCGTTTTCGTGTTCCAGCTATAAAAGAAGATTGGAAATGTCTGACATGCTTTTGTCTCACTGTCATAAAAAAAAGTAACACTCTAAAATAAAACATTTAAAAACGCAGTTAATTTGTAATTAATCTAACTCTCCACCAGTAAAAGACATAACAAAAACTCAGAGCCACCTAACAAAATTTCTTATATCTTGGGTGGTATATAAATAAAACAGTCGTTTTATTAATGATCTTTCAAAAGATCACATTTCTAGCTGGTTAAATTCACAATGGATCTTCATTTACATCAGAAAATTAGTTGCTTAAAAGTTCCTTTGAATTAGAAAATCAAATACAGAGTCAAATTTGAATGCGGAATAATTCAATTCTGTTGAATGTTAAAGATTTTAATGAGCCCTGGCTGGTGTAGCTCAGTGGATTGAGCGCAGGCCTGAGAACCACACAATTGTGGTTCGATTCCCAGTCAGGGCACATGCCTGGGTTGCAGGCCACTTCCCAGCAGAGGACTCATGAGAGGCAACCATATATTGATATTTCTCTCCTTCTCTCCTTCCCTTCCACTCTAAAGATAAATAAAATAAAATAAAGATTTTAATGAGAAAAATATTAATTGTGTAAGTTTAAAAGTCCTAAGCCATACCTGATTTATCAACTATATGATTACCAATATTTTTTGGCAAGTTAAAAAGGTTTCCTCCCTTGCACAGCCCTCCCTGCAACATCTGTCCAGTTAAAACCACGTGTAAGCCCAATTCTAGTGTTTCTCAGAAAGGCCATTTGTGCACGATACACCTTTGTCTCATATAAACAGATACATGGTATTTACTGAATGAGTACACATCCTCCAATCTAGTGTATGCACTTTATGAAATTCCCTCTACACTCTCCTTGTAATAATATATTTATATAGAACTTGTCATAGTTTATGCCTGGCTTTCACACACATTAGTCTAATTGTAATTCTCACAACATATATTTTTCTTTCATGGTGTTCTTGGCAGTTTCTTGATCTTATACTTATTTATTTAAATGGTTCACTTTCCTAATTCACTGTCAGTAAACAGTCTTATTATGTCTTTTATGGTACTGTATACATATTATGAGCTTAAAAAGTGCTTTGTTGAATCAAAACATCATGAATGAAAAATAAGCTAAAGTCATATAAAAGTACACACACACAAAAATCCTAAGGTTTTTACATTTTAAAAAATATGCTTTCTGGAATATACATCATATTATAGATCATATGGCCAGTAACTGTAAATTAATACAGATGTTTATAATTGTACAACCAGTTTGCAATATGTCACAGTTTTCAAGTTTACAAACAGTGTGTATGGTTTAAAATCAAACAAAAATAAAGCCAAAAAACTCTCCAAGTATAAAAAACACTAGCTTACCTCACTAACTCGTTTGTCAGCCTTGAGCCGTATCACTCTTTCCTCCTTTAGCTGCGTCAGGCACTCCTCCAGTTTCTCCTGCCGTGAAGACGTACACTGCGTGTCACAGACTAGTCACAGTGTGAGATCCCCAAGTCTGCAGCGACAGATCTCACCAAGATTTGGGGGGCAGAGCCAGAAGTGTACCCAGATTCTGGGATTATAGCCCGTTACTCATAACTCCATACCATGATAGTAAAATTAGTTAATAGTATATATCGAATAATAATGTTGAAGATTTATTTAACTCCCACTTTCCAAAATAGATTTGTGGCAACTCACATAAAAGGCATATACGTGTATAATTTCATTGAGTCAGAAATAAATACAAATTTTATTTTTATTTGTGGGTCCCTTTAATTAGGGAAGCCCTGTTAACATACTTAACACGTTTGAATTATGAAACTGCAGATTCAAATGCATTTTTAAAAAAGTAAACACCTTTAAAGCACCTTACTATATGCTCAGCACAATTCTAGGAGGTTCGACATAATTTAATCATCAAAACCCTACAAGAAAAAGACCATTATTCACTCCACTCTACTTTACAGATGGGAAAAACGAGGCAGAGAGGAGTAGCGCCCCCGCAAGGCTCCATCATTAACTGAGCAGTAGGTCCACGTTTGAACTCCGGAGGGTGGGTGCCATTCCTATTCACAGAAGGGGCAATTCTTCTGTTCACTAAAGTCAATAAAATAGAAGGGACATCGGTGAACTTCCTTACCAAAACTCCGAGAACGAGACACAGACCCTCGCAGTGGGGGACACTACTTGTGGTGTACGGCACTCTAAGAGAGCCCCCAAGATTCCAACCTGCTGAAGTGCACACATCTCCCAGTTACTTAATCAAACACTAGCCTAGGTGCTGCAGTGGAGGGACTTGGAAGGTGTAACTAAAGTCCCCCAAATCACTTAATCTTAAAGTAGGGAGATTATTCCGGGTGAACATGGCAGCCTGCTAAACGGGACTCAGCTCTTCCCAAAGACCTGAAGTACAATAGAGATGAGAGGAACACTCTCTGTTGCTGGCTTTGAAGAACTGTAATGTTGTGGCGAAGGAGACAGGAAGATGTACCCTCCAAACGCTAGCAAGCTTTCCTAGCGAAATGAGGGGACCTCTGTCTCACAACTGCAGAAAGTGAATTATGCGAATGGGCTCAATGAGCTTGGAAGGAGGTTTTTTTCCAGAGTCTAGATGATGAAACGACCTGGCATCCCGTTTCAGCTTTTCGAGACCCTGAGCAGAGAACTCAGTCATGCTGGGCCTGGACTTCGGACCCAGAGAACTGTGAGCTAATAAATAAGTATTGTGGTAGGTCACTAAGTCTGCAGTAATAGAGAAGTGACTGTACTACTCAAACCACAGGTTCATGAACAAAATAAGTGATCGTTACTGTTTTAAGCCACTGTTTTAGGTGGTTTGTTATACAGCAATAAACAAATAGAATGCCTATATTTATTAAAATAGCAAGGTATATTTACATATTTTAAAGGCTTTTGAACAATAACTTAAACAAGAAATTTCAACTTAGTTTAATTTGCCCCTGGTACGTGTGTGTGGAGGGAAGGAACTCTTACGTGCCATCACTGGGAGAGAACTGGAACTACTTTCTGGAGTGTAATTTCTAGTACACACTGACAATCTCATATCCAGGAATTTGCCAGAAGGAATTCATCAGCGATGTGGGCAAAGATTTATCTACCAATATGATGTCATAGGGCTGTTTATCTAGTAACTTCAAGTTTTTAAATGTTCCATTACCAGTTAAAGCTAGCCAAGTTTTTAATGAGGAAAAAGGGAAAAAAATTCCAAACTATTTCATAGAGATTTCTTTAAGAAAAAAAAAGCAACCCAAAAAACCCCACCACGTGAAAGGAGTCGGTAAGGGTGGCTCCCTTCGGAGAGGGGGGATATATCGACTGGAGAAGCTGAGCATGGCAGCCTTTGGAAAGGCTGTACATGTTTTTATCTTGACGGGAGTGCTGTGAGTGCATACTCACGTACACAGTAAAAATTCAGTTTTTTACCATTATGATTTCAGCGCTTTGCTGTATATATGTTATACCTCAATAAAGTATTTTTTACAAAACAAAAACCAAACAAATGAACAAATCATACCACAACCAGAGACAGCAGACTAAAATACTCCATTCTAACCAGTTCTAAGAAGCATGTCCGATTACATGAAGCAGTGTCTCCCTCTAGTGCGGGGAGGTAGAACACAAACTTAGGAAAAAACATCTCCTCCTACAAAGTACTTCATGTTATTTGATAGAAAATAAGAAACCAAAGTATCAGAAAGTAAATTGCAAGGTATCCTATCACTTTCTTCCTGTCATCTGCTCTCCTTCCCTGCTGTTCATTGGCTAGTTGATATTTTTCTGGAACGAAGCTCCCATCATACTGTATATCAGGTTTTAAGTTCAAGTTTTTCCATTTAACATTGAATCAGTCATTTCTCATACAGTCAGGGGGGCCATTACCTTGATATTTTTAGTGGAACACGTAACATTCCATTGAGAGGGTTTATCATTCCATGTTAAATCATTCTTTTATGGTTAAACACTTAAATTCTTTACAATTTGTCAATATTATATGACAAAATAATTATTTTTATGCATATCTAGCATTACACTTTAATAAAATAAATCAATAAAAATGAGATGGGATCGAAGCATGTGAACATTTTTAATGCTCTGTGGTACTGCTCTCCACACTGTTTTCCAAAAGATTCCTAAGATTTCATACTGCTAATGACAATGTACCTGGTATATAACCTCAACTCTAACTGTTGGCTTACTTCTTCACTCAGAGTGCAAGACATTCAAGGGAATGGAGTGTATTTTAAGCTTTTATGCCCAGCACCTGCGTCTAGCACAGGAGCAGATGATCAATAACTACCTGCTGAACAAGGAAAAGCTCTGCCAGTGCAAGACTTGGGTGTGTGGAAGACAAGGTGTGTTTTCCTCCAGCTGGATATCCAGGTGAAAACTTGCTGTCTTCCTTAAATGTGCCTTTCTTTGCTTATAATTGGTACATTTCTTTTAGATTATATTTAAAAAATTCACATTCTCTGGGGCAAAATCCTAGCCCTAATCCTTAGCTATTTAACCTCAGACAAGTTCAATAACTTTTGGCCCCAATTTAATCATCTATAAAATGGAAGTAAGTTCCCACATCATAGAGTTCTTATGAAAGCTGTATGGGTTAACACACATATAAAACCTAGAAGAGTGTCTGGTACATAGAACATGTTCAATTAAGGCTAACTGATGAACATGTGAAAGCAAACATTCGCAAAGGGCTTAACACAAAGCAGCTGACCCTTGGACAACTCGTGTTTGGAGTGTGTGAGTCCCACTAACATGATTTCTGATTGATAGGCAGGCACAGCTCAAACCCGAGTTGTTCAAGGGTCAGCTGGCTGGTGGTGGGGAATCTCATAACTTGGTGGAGGGCAACTGAAGTTATGCTCGACTACCCGGCAGTGCAAGTGGCAGGCCTTCCAACCCACATTGTTCCCACTCGCACATCCATTTCTGTAAGCAGGTTTTTAACTGTAACATAATGAATACTAAAAATGNGGTTAACACACATATAAAACCTAGAAGAGTGTCTGGTACATAGAACATGTTCAATTAAGGCTAACTGATGAACATGTGAAAGCAAACATTCGCAAAGGGCTTAACACAAAGCAGCTGACCCTTGGACAACTCGTGTTTGGAGTGTGTGAGTCCCACTAACATGATTTCTGACTGATAGGCAGGCACAGCTCAAACCCGAGTTGTTCAAGGGTCAGCTGGCTGGTGGTGGGGAATCTCATAACTTGGTGGAGGGCAACTGAAGTTATGCTCCACTACCCGGCTGTGCAAGTGGCAGGCCTTCCAACCCACATTGTTCCCACTCACACATCCATTTCTCTAAGCAGGTTTTTAACTGTAACATAATGAATACTAAAAATGGCAAAGAATGAAATCGTCAGTGTGACAAATAGAGAATACTTTTATAACTATCACTCAAGTCTGTAAGAAAAACTTGTCAGCATCTTAAAAATCCCTCACATTCCTTCCCCATTATAAGCCCCTCTCCTCCTCCCAGAGTTAAATACTGTCTCCTAACACTCATGTCCTTATATGCATATATACCGAGCAATATCACCTGGTTTTACCAACTTCTAACTTGATGTAAAGAGAAGCATAGTGTATGCAGTCTTTCCTATCCTATTTAACTCACTCTACACTGGTTTTAAAAATTCATCCACACTGTTGCTTGTAGCTCTAGGTCATTCCATTTTACTGCTTTGTAGTTCTTCCACTGTATCAATATATATAGTTTGCTTAATTTTTAACTCTTAATGGATCTGAGAGCTGGAAGGGTCCTCATGCATCTTAAATCAGCTACTCCCTAGTTACAGTTTCTAGCCTTCTTGGTCTTCCCTAACACTTATAATCACTTTTCCAAACACAACCTCCTAGTAGTGAGGGGAACGAGTCCAACAATCTAAAATGGCAGTGAATGGGGATTAGAAGCTCCAGGGTCTTGTCTTTACTCTATGACTCAGAATAAACAGTATAGAGGTACAATTTGTAGGTGCTCATTTACAAGACAAAAAGGATAATTTTACAGGCTCAACAGATTCCCACCACTCCACCATTTCATAATTTTCTAAGTATTCATCTTAAAACTTCTCTATATTATCATTAATTTTAACTTTTAAAAAACCCCAAAATATGGCTTTTTAAAAAAAACAAATAGTAATTTCCATAGTCATAATGGGATAACTAGTTTTAAATCTGTCAAGTTTTACACTAAAATCATATTAAGTAATTTTAAAAAATTAAGTATGGAGTTTGATGAACAAAAAGATAAGGTTCCCCCAAATGATGTTTTCCTTATTTATGACCAATTATCAACTCTGCATAAAAGCTGAAATAAAATACAGTATTTTTGAGGTGCAAAAATCTGTCACAAAAATCCAATTTTCTTTTCTATCCATACAAACAGACCTATGAGACAACATTAGATGGCAGGTTTATTAAACAATATAATGTAGGGGTTTCTATTTTAGGAAAGGAGACGATCAACATAAAAACTTTTGCTAGACATGAAATCCTCTTACAGGAAGAGAATTCAGCTGGAAGAGTCGATTTCCTGATTTGTAAAATAAGAATGCTGAATCAGCGGACTACATTCATTCAGAACTATGATCATTAAGGCTCTCCCTAAACCTGGTATATTTTATGGTTCTAAGAGAAAGAACATATATTATTGGTGGCACTTTTTGATTTTTATTTCTCAGAGCTCAAACGCCCATCTCTCACCTTGGTCTAAGCTAAGGAACCGGGCCGAGTAAAGCGACGGGAGGGGAAAGCAGAAGCCTCACTCAAGCTGCCCTAACCTCCTGGCTGGTCGTGCAAGTGGTAACTGTGTACCTGTAACGCTTCTTGCTTTAAACTGGTTTTCTCAGGCTCTTCGTGAACACTCTCTGAAGAATCATCGACCTCTTCCATTTCTGAGGAGGAAGGACTCTCTACTGTCACAGTCACAGGAAAATCTAATTGCTTGAAGAAACAAGTCAAAAAGTACAAGAAATAATACAAACCAGCTACCAAATATTAAAGGACATTTTTAAAAAGTCAGCTTTGCGCAGTGGCAGTATCGTAGCCAATGAGGTTTATCCGAGGCATGATTATTGCTAATTGAAACAAGCGATCTGACCCTGACTGGGTAGCTCAGTTGGTTAGAGCATTGTCCCGATATACCAAGGTTGTGGGTTTGACCCCCCATCAGGGCACATAGAAGAACTGACCAATGGGTACAGGGAGTAGATGGGGTAGTAATTGACATGTCTCTTTCCTTCTTTATCTCTCCCTCCCTCCCACCCCTTCTTTTCTCTCTAAAGCAAATAAAAATTTTTAAAAAGTGATCTGAGTTATCAAGTTATTATTTATAAATGTCTTTCACTGTCCCTTAGTCTAAAATAAGCAATGACAAAGTAAAATGAGAGGAACTTGTTTTTGCTGTGTTACTGTACAGAATTCTGTTGTACATGGTTAGGATTAACATTTAGAATTATCTATATTATTTTATTAAATATCTTGCACATAAGCCATGGAGGGGCCAGGGTAAACATTTTTTTCTCAGATCAACTTTTTATTGCAAATGAAAAATTTATTCTCCACCTCAGATACAACGTCTGAAAGAAAATGTCATTTTAGAAGGAAAATCCATCAGGAGGGGACTGACAGAGAAGACTCGTAATTAATTAAAATGCCAAACACTAAAATTTTTAAAAATAAATCACATGCCCATACACCATTAAAAGTAACCCATCAAAGCCTCATCTTCCAACATCCTCAAGCCAAACTTGTGTAATCCTAATGCAACTCCTCTTTCAAGTTTCACTGCCACTGGAATGTTGTTCAGCATGGTAGTTCCAAAATTTAAAAAAATGGACCTGGTCGCAACCCCACGAAAAGTGTAGAGACCAAAAAGAAGCATGCTGGGGTTACATAACTGCGCACGGGTCAAGGACTAAGATATCACAAGCAGCAAACCCTGCAGTGTGGGCAGATCCCAGGAGCAGGACAAGGCGAGCACTTTTCCTGGCATTCGGGGCCAGCACGGACACCCAGGGTGCTCCTGTCTCAGTCCAGGACTCATTTGTTCTAAGATCATGAGGCAGAATGAAAGGAATTCCATGTGGTCTTGGTGAGTGGGGGGAAGTGTTTGGAGAAGTCAGAGGCTTGGAGAGTTGTGGCTTTGTTTTGGCTTTAGGATTTGGAACTGATATAGCCCCCAGACAACATTTCTTGAAAACATAAGGAAATTCTTGAACATGACAGCTCCACATATCGGGTCAGTAATGGCAGCCACACCCATTTCCCTGGGTAACAGCTGATTTATGGACTACAGAAACGGCCTCCTCGTGTACAGATGAAACCACAGGGCTGCCAGTGTGTGCCACACCCACCCAACCACAAAGTGGCACTGGGAGAGTGACCTGAAGTTTTAAATAAATTCACTTCAGGAAGGGAAAAATGTTAAAGGTTCTGTCCCATTTAAACAGCAAAGAGAATGACCTTCCACCTTTCCCACTTCAGTCCCTGATTCATTGTAAGTATAATAACTACATACCTGCAACTGATTATATAAATCCCGAGTTTTGATCAATGGAAAACCCCTAAAGAGATATCAACAAATTAAATTATATTTTAATGTAAATACATCAGTTAACCCATTAATAAAACTTGTCACAATCATGTATAATATCCACATAGAATTTTGCATAAAAATACATAAGTTCAAAGTGAGGACCTGACAGGCTCTGCCATGAAGAAAATTTTAATAGATTTCAGCAGATTGGCTTTATGATAACTGAGCTGCAGAGACGCACCTCAGTTCCTACGTTCAGGATGATTGAACTTTCCAGTCTTACTTCTTTGCTTGGTAATATTAATGATTCTCTAATTTACTCCTTATGACCAGGATGGAATTGAAATTACTAAGTGTCTCTGGAAGATATAAAACCCCTAAGTTATAAAACTATGTGCAAAGTCTGGGGCCACAGCTCTGCAGTTTATACAATAATAATTCACATTACCATTTGCAAAACAGTATAATCAGCGGTCCAATGGAGACGATGATATATAACTGATCACTACACACAATGAATTTAATGTGAGCAATTTAACATTTTACAGAGTATCCACTTCAAGTCCTGTTTAAAATCAATGCTCTGTTGTCCTAAGCAATTGCCAATTCCCAATTTCTTGAATACTACCAAGTCATTGGAAAATAACTTCTAGCACTCTGATTCACTGACAAGCCTAAAATTATAGTTCAACAATTTTAAGACTTTTACACTTGTATGACGAAAATTACTATAAACAGCTATTCCTTGGGTAAACAATCAGCTAAAACTAGTTAAATCTACTGTGACTCAATAAAGGGTTATGCCAGTTGACTGAGTTAGATTAAGTCTAATCCACACTTGTTTTCCACTCCGCACTACACTATTTCCATGCTTAAAATGTCTTTTTTCCCATTACTGCATTTTCAAAGTCCCACTTCTGTGATGCTGGGCTCGGTTCACCTATGTCAGTCTTTAGTGAAACTTCTTACTCGCATGGTTAGAAATGATTTTAGTCTCCTCCTGACTCCCACGGGGTTACATCTGTTTTGACATTCAAGAAATAACTTTGAAACTCCCGATTATAATTACCTTTAGTTTTTCTTCCTTAAAGGTCCATTAAGCAGAAACCATTGTGTGAGTTATCTTTATCCACTAGAGAAACAGCCAGAGACCTCCCACATTAATAAAAGTGTCAAAATAACGAATTCTGAATGACTCAAGACAGGGAATAAAAACACTCTACCTGTTCCTCTTGGCACGTTCTGCAGTGCGCCAAGGCAGGAAACCGGACACGCCAGGTGGTAGGGGCTCGGGGGCGTAACACTCTTTACTAAGGCAGTGTTTTCTTCCATTATTTGCAGGCTTCTTTGTGGCCAGTCCTGTGTTTGAAAAAGCATTACAAGAAAGACTCAAGATGCACTCAGAGTCTACAGAGCAACTATCACATGTGCACACTTGTAAAACAATACAAATGACCCTTAAAAGTGATCTAAGGCTATTAAAGATAGGGTCATTTTGTAAAAATGTTTTACATAAGCCAGAAATGTTTAAAAATATAATTTCTCCATAGTAACAGGTTAGTACTTTAACTAAAATAAATGAAATGTGCAGAATATGCAAAAGTAAATAAAAATATATCAAGAATTGAAAAATTATATATGGTACATTTTATGTACCATGCATAAACATTCAGTTTGTTGAATATCAGAGTATCTTTGGCATTTCTGAATATCAAAGATAGAGCTACACCCATGACTCTTGCCAAACAGAATCTCCTGAACAGACCAAAATTTCAACTTAAGATTAATTTTCCTATGCAAAAATAGTCAAGTTACAAGGCTGAAAATTCCTGGGTGGTATAATCAATGTTACTCTCCTATAAGTCTGTTCATTGCTCATTTGATTTCACGTAGAAAACACAAAAGACATAAAACCCATTGGGTAAAAGAGTGAAATGTGGAGACTTACCCAACATTTTAATACTAAAGAGTCAAGTATCTTTATATGAAGTATTTGGTAGCAAAAAGTAGCCCACATGTTAATACTTTATTTAGAACAAACCATATATTAAAATTCATATTTAAACATTTTCACTGTCGCTGAAAACAAGTAAAACAGGTTTGTTAAAATAGTTACATCCATCCCTCAAACCTATTTCACTACAGAAGATCCACTTTGGGAGCATTAGGACAGCGTGTGAAATACAGCATATGTGCTTCATACGGGACAGATACTGCGGCGGAGCTTACTGATAACCACGTGACCCTCTGTGGTTTCTCTGGGAAAATCCACATTATCTCTCAAACTATCGAGAAACTCATTCCAACTTACTGTGTTATGTTTTTGTTAATTAATTACTCTCTAATAATGTTGTGTGTACATGGTTTGTATGCGTATACCTTCTCCTTTAATTTCAGAAATGAATGCAAACATATTTATAATTAAAACCAAAATAATTTATATTTATCTTGTTAGGAGAAAAAAATATTCTAGTAAAAGTTCCTCTTTCCTTTCTGCACATGCTATTATATAACAGGAATGTGACACAGTTCACAACTGTTTAACCCTTAACCTCACCTGGGTCGAACTACAGAGCCAGACACGGGTTTGGCTCACCTCCATGTCTCCACATAACGGAGGCAAACACAAAAAACAAACAAAAAAACCAAGAAAGACAATTACTCTCAAAATAGCTCAGTGAGCTCATAAACTTGCCATATGTCCACTCTGTTTAATCATGCTGAGTAAGAAAAAAATTTTTTAATTGTTTTAGTCTCATTCCATGATGCCCTTTTACACCATCAGGTACTAAAATTGTAGAATTCCTAATATTGTTAATGTATAAGTATTTTATATATATATATTTCTACTTCTAATATTATATAAAAACACCAACTTACTTTTAAAAATCTTTACACATAATATAAACTTTTAATAATAATAATAATAATAATATATAATTAGTGTGATACTTCAAATCTCAACTTCTTTCTATTATTTGACTACTAAAATATCACTGTCTGGAAATTAAAATTGGTAGGCAAATCATAAGATTTCTTTGGATTTAATAAAACACTCTTAACAACTATTACTTAAATATTACTGACCAATCAGTTAATTAAGGGAGAATAAGAACACAAATCTTTTAATAGTAAAAAAAGAACTTGTATTTATGAAGATGGTTTTTAAAAAACTACTTTTTAGGTTATTTCTAATCTTTCAATAATTAAAATTAACCAATCAACTCAATAAACTCAATGAAACCTCGTGAATGCATTAAAAAGTATAACTAGAAATCACATAAAATTTAATTTAATACAGACTTAAAAAAAGAATGGCCAATTATATTTAAGCACTGTGGAATTATGTTTATAGATAAAGGAGGAAAAATGAAAATGTCAATATTGCTTGATAGGGTAATGGAATTAGCAGTGCTATTTTTATTTCCATTGTCACACAAAATCAATACCTTCATAAAACTTAAGCAAAAATCTTTAAACATATATTTAAAAATTGTGGTCAAATACACCAAACATAAAATTTATCATCCTAACCATTTTATTTATTTAGTTTTTTTTGTGTATTTGTTTATTTATTTATATGCAGAGGGGAAGGGGGAGAGAGAGGGAGAGAAACATCCATGTGTGGTTGCCTCTCATGCACCCCAACCAGGGACCAGGCCTGCAACCCAGGTATGTACCCCAAATGGGAATTTGAACCAGTGACCCTTTGGCCCACAGGTTGGCGCTCAGTCCACTGAGCCACACCAGCTAGGGCCATCTTAGCCACTTTTAAGTGTACAGTTCAGTGGTATTAAGTCAAACAACAATTTTTCAAAATTTCAGGTAGCATCCAATACTGCAAGACCATAGTCATTGAAACAGCAATGTTATGGCACAAAAACAGACACATAGTTCAATGGAACAGAATAGAGAGCCCAGATATAAACCCACATCTGTATGGTTAATTAATATTTGACAAAGGAGGCAAACATACAATGAGGTGACAATAGTCTATTCAATAAATGCTACTGGGAAAACTGAACAGATACAAGCAAAAAAAATAAAACTAGACCCCCTTCTTACACCATACACAATAAAAAATTCAAAATGTATTAAAGACTCAAATGTAGGACTCAACCCCCTGGCTGGCGTAGCTCAGTGGATTGAGCATGGGCCTGCGAACCACACGATCGCGGATCGATTCCCAGTCAGGGCACACGCCTGGGTTGCAGGCCAGTTCCCAGCAGGGGATGCATGAGAGGCAACCGCACATTGATATTTCTCTTCCTCTCTCCTTCCCTTCCCCTCTAAAGATAAATAAATAAAATCTAAAAAAAATGTAAGACTCAAAATCATAAAACTCCTAGAAAAATACACAGGCAGTAAAATCTTGGACATTTCTCTTAGTAACATACTCTTTAATGTATCTCCTTGGGTAGAGGAAACAAAATAAAAATAAATAAATAGTACTACATCAAACTAAAAAGTTTTTGCAGAGCAAAGAAAACCATCAACAATCTGATTAAGCATTAATATCAAAAATTTATAAAGAACTCATACAATTCAGTACAAAAAAAAAACAAAACAAAAAACAAAACAAAACCCAATTAAAAAATGGGCTAAACCCTGCCTGGTGTGACTCAGTTGCTTGGTCATTGTCCCACAAACCAAAAGGTCACAGGTTCATTCCCATTCAGGGCACACGCCTAGGTTGCAGGTTTGGTCCCTGGTTGGCCACTTACGGGAGGCAACCAATCAAGTTTCTCCCACATGAATGCTTCTCTCCCCCTTTCTCCCTCCCTTCCCCTCTCTCTAAACCTCCTCTCCCTTCCTCTCTCTCTCTAACAGCAATGGAAAAAAATGTCATTGGTTTAGGATCAAACAAAACAATAAAAAAAAATGGGCAAAGAACCTGAATAGACACTCCTCCAAAGAGAAATAATACAGATGGCTAACAGACGTGAAAAATGATTAATGTCACTAATGATCAGAGACATGCAAATTCAAACCACAATGAGGTATTTCCTCTCACACCTGTCAGAATGGCTATCAACACTAAATCAACAAACAAGTGTAGAGAAAAGGGAACCCTCAAACACTGTTGGTGGGAACGCAGACTAGTGCAGCCAGGATGGAAAACAGTATGGAAGTTCCCCTGGAAATTAAAAATGGAATTGCCTTATGACCCAGCAATCCCACTTCTGGGTATATACATTCAGAAAATCTCAACCCGCTAATTCAAAAGAATATATTGCAACTCTATGTTCTTTGATGCATTATTTATAATAGCTAAGCTAAGAAAGTAAACCAAGTGCTTATCAATACAAGAGTAGATAAGAAAGCTGTGGTATGTAGATGCAATGGAATATTACTCAGCCACAAACAAGAACAAAATCCTACCATTTGCTGTAGCATGGATGGGCCAAGGTTATTATGCTAAGTGAAGTAAGTCAATCAGAGAAAGACAAATATGACATGATTTCACTTATATGTGGAATCTGAAGGGGGAAGAGCTGTCTCGGAACATGTATAAAGGACACATGGTCAAAGCCAAAGGGGGTTAGGACCGAGGGTGGGAGATGGAAATGGCTGGGGTGGAGGGAAGTGGTGGTGGGGAAATGGAGACAACTGTACTTGAACAACAATTTTAAAAAAAGAACTATATAAATAAACAAATACAACAGAAACAGACTCATAGACAGAGAACAGACTGCTAGTTGCCAGAGTGGTGAGGAGTTAGGGGACTGGGTGAAAAAGGTGAAGGGACTGAGCAGTACAGGTTGATAGTTGCAGAACAATGAAGGGGATGTAAAGCACAGCACAGAGAATACAGTCACTAATACTGTAATGACTATGCATGGTGCCAGCTGGGTACAGGAAATACCAGGGAAAGCACTTTGGAAGTATATGATTGTCTAATCACTATGCTGTACACCTGAAACTAATACAAAGTAATATGGAATGTAAACTGTAATAGAAAAAAATCAATTACAAAAGATAAATAAATAAAGAAGCAATGCCAAAGACCTGTCAGCGAAACCTCTGGCCTGCCTCTGCTGAGGCACGCCACTGTCCAGGCCTGCTTTTAGTGCCCTCGCCTTACAGGAGGGATGGGGTATGTTACAAACAAACAAATAAACATTTCACTGTAAACATTTTTTTCAGGTAGCATCCAAATAAAAGATTATTTGTTGGTAATTGGTGATCTACACATACCTGATATATAATGAAAGTCACCACAAACCTTTTTCTAGAAAATTGGCAGATTATAAATATAAAAAATTTACTTCACTTTCTTTTTAATATACATTATGGTTTCACTGTTTCAAAATGTAAATTTACTCTCAATAAAGGGTCAGGTTCATATTAGATTTTGTTTAACTAATTCCACTGTGCCATTTGTTCTCATCACGCACACACACAAGAAGGGTATTTGTAACTAAAGATACTTGTTCTAGAAATAAAGGTTAAGGTGTTTTTAGAAACAATACAAAAATATCAGAACTGAATTAAGCCAATTTAATATGTTCACAAGAATATGAAACTTTCTAACTTATGCCATTGTTCAACAGTTTCATAAGAAGATTTTTTAAATTATGTTTGGACACAACATTTTAGGCTTGATTTTAAAATTCTGTATAAATATTATTTAAAAAATTAAATATAAATTATAACAAAAATTTAAAGAATGTTTTTCTACACTGTTCCATCTATGGTCAAAAAGCTTGTATGCAGCATTCTTTAATAAGGAGTATATATACTCTAAGTTTTTTTTTTACTCATTGAAAGAAACAAGGTGTAACTCACTCTACAGCTTTACATAGGAATATCTAAGGAAGAAGATAGTAAGAGGTCAAACTAGAACTTGGAAAAAAAATTTGCTTCTTATAGCACAAAAAAATAATTATTTTAAAAAAATCACCAATCAAAAACATCAATGCTAAAATTGTCAACTAAGTGCTCCCCAAATTTCAAATGTAAAGTATTAGAAATAATCATCAAGCAGGAAATACATTAAAAAATATATATAACAAACTTTTTATGAAGCACAAACAAGAAAATTAGTTAATTTAAAACAATGAAAATATAACCATCTCCTGCTTAAATCCATCATTTCTACAGTCCACAAATTCTCATAATCTGCATCAGAATAATCACAGTAACCCTAAAAGACATGCAGTTAACACTAGTTGTTACTATAAATATACAGTAAGAGGAGTCTTTCACTTTAGCACACCAGAATACATGGAAATATTGAGTCCTGGTAGCCCTGAAACGCCAACATAAAAAGGGTTACCAATTCTAATAGTAGCTTTTCCTTTCCGACCACTTCCCAGGACTATAGTTCTCCTTTTCTGTTTAGCAGTTTTCAGTGGTTCTTTCACTGATGGAGAAGTTATCCACTGATACTGGAAGAGGAATAAAATACTCCATTTCAGAAAAAGGTAATTTATGAGGATTTGATCTTAATCAGAAATTATCAAGATATTTTAAGCTAATAAAAAGTTTACAATCTGTGTTTCTGAGACTTTAAATTAAAGATTCACACAATATTTCAAAAACAGAAAAGCCATTTCATTTGACTAACAACTTAAGATGCTATAAACTATTTTGATAATTTTATTGCATTAGAAAAAAAAAGAAAAACAATCAATAAAAGAGACATTTTGGCCTACGGAGTAAACCATGTTATACCTCTGACTTGGCACTCCTTCCATTCTGGAGAACTTTTTTGGTAACCGCTTTCAACACAGAATGATCTAAAGTAAAATAAATTAAAATTATAGTAATTGTTTCCTAGTAAGTGGCTATTCTATTCCTATTTAAAAACAAAAACCAATCAATTATTGCTTTCCTCATAAAATCAAATATAAAACCCTCATAATGTAATTGTTTACATATTCCTGCCTCTGAGTAGCCTAATTTCTTCCTCAAAAACCTAACATGAAAGTATTTCACCTGACACACTGCCCCCTGATAGCTACTATTTTTGCAGCAGCAAAGATCAAATCTAAACACTTCTGAGACCTTTGGACAGAAGGCAGAGTCTGAATACTGTCTAGACACTTAGTTAGCTAAGGGGCACCTGAGCAGCAAACCGAAGTGCTGACATTCTCTCTAATCTGCTCTTTTCCTCAGCCCCCGTCTTCTCAGTAAGTGGTATCACCAAGTTACACGCAAACATCTAGGATTTGTTTCTTTAGTACTATTTCCTTCATACCCCACACCTAATTTATTCTCCAAGTCTTGCTAGCTACACCCTCAAAACACAGCCCGAATTCAATGACTTTTCACCACCTCCAACTTTCCACCTAAGGTAAGCCATAACTCTCTCGTATTGGGACCACTAGTGACAGCCTTCTAACTGGTCTCCCTGTTTCGCTTCTTTATCCCCCCACAAGTCTAGTCTCTACACTAGGGTTATCTTGTTGAAATGCTTTCCAAATCAGGCCTTTTTCCAGCTCAAAACTTTGCTCATTTAGAACAATCCATGTCCTCATTCTGGCTTTGAAGACCCTCAAGGCTAGCTCCCCGGCCCTGCACATCATGCTCTCCCTCACTCAGTGCTCAGGCCATGCTGCCTCTCGTCTTTCCTCACTTACTCCATCCCCCCTGCTACCCACGTGTCCGCACACTCATTGCTCTGCTGTCTTGGGATGCACTTGCCCAGATCTTCCACAGCGTGTCCCTCTGGTCTCCTCCCCTCAACTGTCACTTCTCCAGAAGAATTGTCCCTGGGCAGACCTATCTACCACTGTGCTACGTGCTCCCCTCAGTCTCCTTACCTTAAGGTATTTTTACATTTATTACTATACGAAATTATACTACTTATTTGCTTACTCAATTTTATCCAAACTCCTTCACTAGCATGTAAGTTCCATGAGGGTAAGACTTTGTATTGGAAAAGTGTAAGATTAGAAAAGTAAATACATTAGGTTTTAACAGCTGTCAATACATGAATAAATTATTTTTGCTTTGTTATTTGTTAATCAAAAAAAATGTGGAAACATACCAATGAGTGGATTTTTTCTTATATCCAGGATGACCAGAGTTCCATTGGTTTCAAGGGCCTTTAGTAAAGCCTTGGCTCCTTCATTGGTGAGGCCACACTGTTGCAGGTCAAGTGCTAGTGACGAAAGACAAAAGTCACCTGCCGGTTCTGTACAGGTTTAACATACAGTCAGCGCTCACTGATTCATGCACAGGCAATTCCTGCACAAGGCTAGTCATGGTAGGTGTTTAATAGTAGGAACTGAAAAATTTTTTTAAAGCATATGCACACATAATACATAATCCAATAAAAAAGTCTTCTTGGACATGCCATGATTATCCTGACTTGAGTAATCACCCAACATGCTTTACAATTAGAGCTGAAGAATAACTCTACATAATCCGTGAGGCAAAAAACCACAAGAGAAGTGCAGTTCGTATCAGCAAGGATGCTAGTGGCAGTGTAGCTCTCATTGGCAAAAACTGGGAAGGCTCAGCAATCAGACTGCGCTCTTTTCATCATGATCTTGAGCACCAATTTACTCTCAAAACTAATTAAAATGGGAAAACAATTAAAAAGGTATTAACTATTAGATTTAGAACTAAAAAGACAAAGAAAAAAGTTTAAGGATGCAAATAATGACAAGTCCAAAGAATGTGTGACCATATGATAAATACATGTTAAATATGCTAAAAGCCTGTCATGAAAGAACGACAGTCAAGAACTCTCGGTAGTAGGTCCAAGAACAGAATGCATGATCATGAACACCTGTAGTTCTGAGGCGGCACAGCCTACTCATTTAAACCAAAGGCATCATCATAAAAGATCTGCTATAAAAAGTATATATATGAGGAAACTATCATATGAGCCTTTTAAAAAAAGTGTTGTGTACACACTTACATTAAAATAACTGGTCTTTCAGAACCTCATGACACACAGAAATAAGAAGTCAGATACATGGACCTCAAAGAGTGTGATGTAACACTTACAAACTCTTACCACAGAAGAATGGATACAGAATATAATTATCCAATTAGCCAAACTGATCATGAATAAGCTAATATGCTGTGGCATATTTATGTAAATGGAACTCTGAACAGTCACTAAAGATAATATGGTATATACAAATTTCCTGACTTGTTAAGGTGTTTCACTAAGTGAAAAAAAAATTGAAGTAATCCCACTTGCATTTAAAAAAATGCTGGTACTAATTTTGTAGCTTTAGCATGTTTAAAAGCCACGCAAGCCAATGCTCTCGAGGGAGCAGGCCTCACATAAACCGCCAGGGCAGACTAAGCACAGACAAAAATTCCGGCCATTCCAAAATGGCCGCCATTTGGCAGCATACATCCAAAGTCTTAAAACTACATCACACTTAGATATGTACATACAGATGCTCACTACGCACTGTTTCCGACAGGAAAGAGCACGAATTGTCTAATCTAACTGCACAGAATTGATTAAACCACTGTACATCAGTATATGAAGTAAAAAGCAGAGATATGAATAGTAGGTACACTATGATCCTATTTTTATAATCTCTAAGTGTACAAGTAAATTTATAAAAAATAAAGACTGAAAATTCATATACCAAAATGAACAATGATTATATCTGTGTATTATTAAGATTAGGGGTAATTTTTTCTTGTTATTTTTGTATTCTCTATAAAGAATATACATAACTCTTCAAAAAAGTGTAAAAGCACAATAAAAGCTTAAAGAAAAACTGGGGAATGCAGACTGCTGCAGCCACTGTGGAAACCAGTATTAAGTTTCCTCAAAAAATTAGAACTGGAACTGCCTTTTGACCCAGCGATCCCATATCTGGGTATATAACCTAAGAATCCTGAAACAGCAATTCAAAAGAATGTATGCACCCCCATGTTCACTGCAGTATTATTTACAATAGCCAAGGTCTGGAAACAGCCTAAACAGGCATCAGTAGGTGAATGAATAAACAAGGGCTGGTACATTTACACAATGGAATACTATATGGCCATAAAAAAGAAGGAACTTTTACCTTTTGTGACAGCATGGATAGACCTGGAGATTATAATGCTAAGTGAAATAAGCCAGTGAGAGAAGACAATTACCATATGATTTCACTCACATGTGGAATCTAATCAACAAAATAAACCAACACACAAAATAGAACCAGAGGCATGGATACAGGGAAGAGACTGACAGTTCTCACAGGGGAGAGGAGTAGGAAGGACTGCATGAAAGAACGTGAGGGGATGAGCCAAAGAACATTTATGCACAGCAGGCAGGCACAGACAACAGTGTGGTGGTGGCCATACGGCAAGGGAGAGTGGGGCTGAGTGGAGGTAGGAAAAGGGCAGGGTTCGGGGATGGGGACATTTATAATAATGTCAACAATAAAAACAAGGTAAAACAAGACAACAGGATTGTGCCAAAAAGCTAAACACTTTTAATATTAAAAGATGCAGTATTTTTACCTCTAAGCCACAAATCCTCACTAAGAGATTCTGCAAAAGCACTTGCACCAAAGTCACCAATGAGCGTGTTACAATTCAAAGTGATGCGCCTCAAGCCAGCCATACAGTCGAGATCAGGTCTCCTGTAACGAAGACTCTCTGCCCAGGTTTCTTCATGTCTTCTCATGGTCTGATACTTCAAAGGTTTAATAAAATGGAATTAAGTAGCTTGAATAAGGGAGCAAGGTATGCATACTGAGTATGGCTTATCCTGTTTGAGATTTACACACACATACCAAGCATGTATTCTAGGAGAGTCAACTGGAGAAGCTAAACACTCAATTGTGTTTCAGGAGTCCTGGGACCCAGGTTCTAGTCCGCCAGTGATTAATTAGACTTCAGCCGCAGGATGACCTGCTGCTGGTTAGCTATGTGAGCTTTGACAACTCAATCCCATTCCATAAATTTTATTTTCCTTATCTGAATAAATTATATACATGAAAGTCTGTTCATATATTTTATGTACATTTTGTACTACGCATATTTTTTAAATAATGCAAAAATAAATATAGAGGTTCTAATATTTTCTTCTTGTAACCCAATGGATCTCACATACTACTTGGGGTATGCATACCAACTTCAGAGGCCTTGAATATGCAAAGCCAGTTTGACATGCCTTAGAAAACTGATGGTCTGATTTTTAACCACATGAGTTGTCTGAAAGACATATTATAAGCTCGCTCTATTCATAAAATAAATTATAGCAACAGGAAAAACTGACTTTAAAATAAAGAAATCTTACTGCATTCTTAAAGAACAAGACTCAGTTTCTATGACATTATAAACAAAAAATCATTAGTGTTGTTTTTCTATTAGCAATAACTTATTAATAAAGCAACAGTGGAAATCACAGCAAGCAGTTACATAGTGTTTATTATGTGCCAGCCACTATTTTATACAAAATTAGTTCATTTAATCCACATGAAGCACAGAAGTTAAGTAATCTGTCTATAGTCAAGAGCTATGAAATGGGAGAGCTGGGATTTGAACCTAGGCCATTTGCTTTTTGCTGTCTTCTATACCAGGGCTGAGTGGGTCTGCTCTACACAGGCCCAAAGGTACATTTTTAGCTTGGTGGGCTATACAGTTTCTGTTGCAACTACTCAGCTCAATGGGTAAAGTAAAGATAGCCAGGGGGCCAAATTTGGCTCACCAGCCACAGTCTACCTATCCCAGGCCTGTACCATCAACCTATTAAAAAAAGCTGTATATTAAATTATTAATAAGTAATTTTAGGCCCAAATATAGTAGCTAAAGTCACTGTAAAGTTGTTAAAGTGTTATTTTAAAAACTATATTTACAAAATGCTATGGTAGTGATTTTTATTTGTTTATAAATTACAGCAATTAACAATAAATATTTAATTTACGTCATCTGAAGGCTGTAATAATATAAACTATCTTCATAGTATCACAATAAATGTTTTCAGTAACTAAAAATACACAAAAGCATTATTATAATGAGTTTATATTACATCTCTGATTTCTAAGCTTAAATGGACTATTGTCACTAAATGGTAGAACCCCAAACTGAAAACTGGTCATATTCTTTCAACAAAACCAGAACTGCAATTACCACCTGTATCAAACAACAAAAACAAATGCCATATTGTAACAAAACAGTAACGTGCTATAGTCATATGATGTTGTCATGAAAGTTTAAACATAAAATCACCTTTAAGATCTTGGCCATGTGATCTGCTCCCTGCCATGTCACATTACACCCCGTGAAGTTTACTGTCTTAAGGGTGACAGAGTTCTTTATACCTTGACAAATAACTAAAAGGAAAACACACACACACACAATAAAATGAGTCTACAGAGTCTAGTCCATCTTGATTTACTCACTTTTCTGAGTCTATTGGAGGTTTACAGCTGTACTCTAAGAATCACTATCTATGATCTTCATTGACAATGGATATGGAATGGTGCATTATAAAGTATGGCAGGAACACAGTGTTATTCCAGTTTATAGCAACAGTTAAATTCTATTTACATGCTAAAAACTAAACTCTGAATATTGCAAACTTTATTCCAAATTATTCAGTAAAATACTGTCTATCTTCTGAGACAGAGCAAAAATTAAAAAGCTAAGATTCTATTTTCATTTCCTATAACCTCATCTTGATTATCAACCAACATTTTAAAAAGATTTATTTATTTTTAGGTAGAGGGGGAAAAAGAGAGAAAGAGAGGGAGAGAAACCTCCATGTATGGTTGCCTCCTACATGCCCCCTACTAGGAACCTGGCCTGCAACCCAGGAATGTACCCTAACTGGGAATCGAACCAGCGACCCTTTGGTTCATAGGCTAGCACTCAATCCACTGGGCCACACGAGCCAGGAATCAATCAACAATTTAAATGTCAACTATAACCCCAGAATTTTATTAGGTGCTATAAAACATACTAGAGTAATATAAGATAAGATAGAGGACCTCAAATTCTATTCCCTTAAATTGAAATTCAGGCTTCCTTATCCCCTCAGACCACTACTGGACACGGTGATCACACACTAATTCTTAAAGACCCCAATTAAGCATCACCTTCTCTGTGATTACGTCCATGATATGTCCCCACCAACACTGAGTTTGTGATACTTAAGTAAGATTGAAACTCACTTTCTAAACCTCCATCTCCAATTGGACAATTCGCAAGAGACAGGTGCACCAAAGTAGAGGATTTATTCAATCCCTTAAATGGGGAGAAAAGGTGAAAAAAATTATTGGTTTAGTTTCCCTGAAATGCAACTATCAAATGTTCTCAGGACCCAATGGAGAAGGCTTACCTTTGTTAAAAGAATTAAATCTCTCTCTCTCAGAACTAGTCCATTTAGCTCTAGGTTCTTTAGAGCATTTGATGCATTTAAACAGCATTTAAGAGCTTTACAAAGCTGGAAGGTCACATCTTTGCTTCTTATTGAAGGAACTCGACTCCTGCAAACTTTATTTCTGTCAGAAACTAAAGCAAAAGTAACGTAAAGTTAGTGGTTTCAACCACACATTTTATCATCCTTAAAAAGCATTTGCTCTGTGCTAAGGCATAGAAATGACTCCTATCCTGACTGCCCTCTTTAAGGAGGGGCACAAATAAACTCAAAACTTCAAGCATGTAAGATATAAAAGCATGTGAGTAAAAAAAGTTCCTATGGAAGCAAAAAGTTATATATATATAAGTGATGACTTCAAGATAACCTTGAGGAAGATCACCTAGAAAGATGAGAATAACTACTCAGTTGTAGAAGAAGGTGCATTAACTTAAGAGAAAGCACGTGTGCAAAGACTTCCAAGCCTGACACCTGCCAGGCACGGACAGTACTGCAGGTGGGGACAAGTAAAGACCAGGGGTACAAGGGGGGGAAGAGACAAAAATTAAAATAGAGGTTGCACAAACTGGACTGTGACCCTTTGCCTTTTCTCCTTCCAACTGGTGCCAAGCCATGGGCATCTCTCGGGACAAGAGGCACAAGACTGGGCACAAGAGAAAGCCCCATCAAAAGAAGTGAAAAAGCAAGCCAGGACACCCTGCTGCCAACAATAAGATGGGCCCCTGCCACGTACACATACGTATAGTGCATACGTATAGTGTGGGGAGCCAATGAGAAGTACCAAGCCTTGAGGCTGGATGTGGGCTTGGTCCTCAGAGTGGTCCTGGGCTCAGAGCGTTGTGTGCACAAAACAAGGATTGTAGATATTGCCTATAACGCACCCAACAGTGAACCAGGCCATACCAAGACGCTCATAAAGAACTGCACCGTGCTCATTAACGGCACACCATAACGACAGTGATACGAGTCCCACTAGGCACTGTCCCTGGGCCGCAAAAAGGGGGCCATGCTGACTCATGAGGAGGAAGAGATCTTAAACAAAAAAATGATCAAAAATTTTCAGAAGAAATACGATGAAAGGAAAAAGAATGTCAAAACCATCAGTCTTCTAGAGGAGCAGCTCCAGCAGGGCGAGCTTCTCAAACGCTCAGCTCCAGGATCAGGCCAGTGTGGCCGGCAGGTGGTTACATGCTGGAGGGCAAGGAGCTGGAGTTCTACCTGAGGAAAATAAAGGCCCCAAAAGGCAAATAAATCCTCTTCTCTCCTATCTTAGCTCATGTAATAAAGGTGTTTACTCTAAAAAGTAATAAATAAGTAAAATAATAAAATAAAATAAAAGTAGAGAGGCTGCCTGAAGCATGCCTGGGAGAATGTGGCTTTAATCCATCCCATGGGTGGTGAGGATGAGGGCTACCACTGGAACAGGTGAGTGCAGGGTAGAAAAGGCACCTCGCCGCGGCTGCCGAAGGACCAATTAGATAAAGAAAAGGATTAGAAAAAAGCACCTACTTCAGAAAGATTAGAAAAAGAACCCCTCCTCAGGGCTAACTAGCCCTGTGAGGCTTGGCAGAGCCCAGCTCAGATTCCAAGCCTTTGTGTAGAACCCAAGCTATGTAACCAATATGCAATAATCCTGTGGACACAAGCCATTATAAGCATTATTTTAAGCACATCTTTTCATTTTAGAAGAATATTCACGAAGAGAAGCCAGATGAACTGAGAGAAACTGAACTCACAGGCAGCAAAATCAGCTGGAAGCTTCTGCAATAGCCCAGGCAAAACATAATTAAGGATGAAGAAGCAAATCTAGGGGGTTAAAATCTACACAACCTAGAGCCACTGGATGCAAGCGATAAATGAGGTTCAGTAAAGGAACTCTGGAGAATGGTCTAATGCATTTTCCATACTGTAAATGTAAATATCTAAATGTAAAATATAAGACAGATTAAATGCAGTGGTCTTGACTCTGAGGTCCCTTCCAACTGTAATTTCTTTTGATTTCTAAGTTACTACTTTGGTTAAGTAAAGTCTTCAGAGGTACAGAACAGTTCCTACACCTCAATAAGATGCAGAGAATAACCTGACTTCTCTTCAACAGGAGATGAGTTACACTGTCCTTGCAGAAGAGGTTAACAGATGGCATGAACCCCGGTGCCTAGAAAACGACCCAGCACATACATGACAAGCGGTTTGTCATTTTAGGTTTTTTTAAAAAATTAAATTAAAAATCCTTTTCTCTTCTTATCTTCACACACTCTCTTTCTGTTGATTTCCTCAGTTTATGAACATTTTTAAGTGCGTCCATTAAAAAAAACATTTTTCAGGTCTACGATTTTCAGGATCTTCTTTTTGGGTAACCTCTGTCTTTCTCAGGCCTTCAAACATCTGTCTCCCCAAAGAGCCCAGATCTGTTCCTCAGGCCTAGACCTGTCTAGTAGAGACATGTTTGGATGCCCCACAGGCCCCTCTTAAAGCATGAAAGATGGAGACCCTTCCCCCACCCCAATCCCTTCCTCCAGGGCTCTGCCTCTCACAGAAAAGTGCTGCTTCAAACTGTCACCCAAACTTGGTGACATGCTGTCTCTTTGACCTCTGTAATCCAGTTCTCCCCCTCTACACTTAATTTGGGCCCTTAGATTACAATTCACCCTCCTCCCAATACACTGCCTTCCATAGTGGAGGTCAGAATGAGCTTACGAATCAAAGTCTATCTCATCATCCTTGAGTGTTTCCCACCACCTTCAGGATAAACATCCAACCCTTTGACAGGACAAACAGGGCCCCTTCCTATTTGACCCCACCAGGTTTCCAACCTCAATTCACTTCTTTCTCAAACCCAGTGTTTTAGTCCTGTACCTTAGTTCTGCCAGATATTCTTAAACTTCTCAAACTTTGACACAGCTGCGCCTTCCTGTCATCTGAGTAGCTTCTACACATTCTTAGAAAGGATGGCTCCTCCAAGAAGCCTTCCCTGAATCTTCCACTCCAATAGCTACACTCTGTAGCACCAGCACTCACTTCTTCCAGAGGACTGACCACTGCGTTTGTCATCACCTGCAGCCTCCCACGGTAAAAGAAAGCTCCTCTAGGGCAGAAGCCTGGTTTCTAGCAGCGTTTGGTGCTGACTGAGCTCATTCAAGTGTCAGAGTGCTTTACATTCATAACTTACGATTTCTAAGAACCCGTGGGAAAGAGTGGTTTTTCATGTCATTTTACAATTGCGTAGTTCAAAACTAACCCGTCCCGACCACAGAGTTAAACTCTGGAATTCATACCCTAGGCTGCATTCACACCTATGGTCTTTCCACTATACAATACTCCTATAAAAACACCCGCTTTGGCTTTGCCCATGGGTCCTTTATACACGTTCCATGACGACCTTTTCCCTTCCGAGGCGGGTGAGGATGGAGGGGTGGGGGTGGGGTGAATACAACGGAGGAAAGTGGTGGCGGGAAAGTGGAGACAACTGTATTCGAACACTAAAAAGAAAAAGAAAGAAAACACCCCCTCCCCAACAGAGAGCCCTGTCTTAAAACGAGACGGAGCAAAAGGCTCGGATGTCTCAATTTCCTAATCGCTTTGTTCTACTCTAGGCAAAGTCATGCAATGAAATAGGTAACCATTACATCTGTCGACTACTAAACGATGTCCCAAACTGTGCTAAGTGCTCTCTACAAGCGTTAACTCGGCGAATCCTTGCCCTCACCATACAGAGCAGGTCCTCTTAAAACCCAAGTTATGGGTTATAAAAGAGACCTTAAAGGATTTGCCGGGGGTCACCGAGCTGGTAGGACTCCCAGGCCCGCTCCCCGGCACACGTACCCCGGCGCTGGGCACCGGGGTTGCAGCACCCAGGCTCCACCTTGCACCATTTAAAATCCCGCTTCCCTGCACCGACACTGGGACTACGGGAAGCGAGAACTACGAACCTGTTTCGCCAAGCCACGCTTGGAAGAAGCTCTTGATAGAGATCAGGGGCAGATCTTTATTAATTTTAAGGGTATTGAGGAGCGGCGTCCAGTCTACCAGGCGCAGGCGGTCGGCGTTGAAGTCCAGCACACCCTCCCGCAAGCAGGCGCGCACGGCGGGCAGCGGCACAGAGTCCTGCAGCGCGCACAGGTACTCATAGTGCGAGAAGAAGTCGGCCGCACTGTCGCGGCGCAGCTTCACGGAGTCGATCATGGCCACAGGGAGGCCTTGGGGGACTGGAGGGGGAGAGGACGCCCGCCCCCGTCTGGGAGCCCCTGGTTGCCGCCCCGCTCCTCGCGCGCCCTCAGCCCGAAGGCTGTGGCCCCGCAAGATGCACAAGGGCAGCGGCTCGGCCAGAAGAGGCAGAGCCGGGGGACCGCCCCCCAACCAGCCCCTCGAAGATGCGCTCCCGCGCTGCTTCCCGCTCCCCGGTGCCGGCCGTTAGCGCCCGCCTCACCTCCGTCCGCGGCGCGGGGTTTCGGTTCAAGCCGGTGGGCGGGCCCCACGGGGGGCAGTGCGCAAATACGTCAGCGCGCTCGCCTTGCGTCCGCACGCAGGCCCCGCCTCCCGTGGGGCCGAGGGGCGGGACCTTCGAGGCGAGGGTGGTGCAAAAGGTAAGTGGTTTAGGAATTCAGGGTTCCCGAAAAAGGTTTACGAATTGAACCGTTTAAAAGCGAAATATGGATGTGGCCACACATTTTTTAAAGTAGTCTAAACTCCTGAGTGTCTGGGGTTGTAGGAACAACTGTGATCCATCAAATCTTTCACGTCTGTATTAACTTCTGCAAAGAACTCTTAATATCTGTATTTCCTACTTACCTCACATGGTTGTTTGCAAATTGTAAAGTGTTCCATGAATTCAAGACTTTAATGTGGTTATTACTAATCTCTTTGTTTTGTACTGGGGGTGATGATGGCTAACTCTGGTAACTAGTACCATATGTCTCCTGGGCCTCATTATAAGCACTGAGTCCATATGAAACCATTAAATTTTCCTAACAACTTCACAGGGAATTTACTGTTGCATATCCATTTTACAAAAGAGAAACTGGGGCGCAGGAAATTGAGTAGTTTAAAGCTAAGTGGAAGAACTCAGAAAATTGGTATTAACTTCAACAAGGAAGCCGTTAGACTGATGTGGCGCTAATGTTGTGGTGTCTTACACACGCAAACCAAAATATAAGCCTGTAAATGCCTCAAGTTAGGAAAATCGGAAAGCTATGGACAGTCACAGTCAACTAGGCTTTAATCTACAGTCAGTCAGTAATTCCTTTGCTTTCCTTTCTCCTTTTTCATATAAAAATCTTTCCCCAGTTCCTATTGGTGGAGGGCTCCTAACCACTTCCAGTTTGGTGCTGCCTGATTTGAATTAATCTTTGCTCAAATAATCTCAAAAATTTAAGTATACCAGAGTTTATCTTTTAACATTGGCCTCCAGTTAGCCCTGAGGCACTGTGTTTACAGCATTGCTCTTCCATTCACTGTGTTCTGAACCCCCCCACCCCCCGCCCACTACCAACCAGTAAGCTCCACTAAAATACCCTAGGTGTGGTCAATAATGATTTTTACATGCAACATGCTAAATTATAAGACAGTCATACACCACATAACAACGTTTCAGTACATGACAGACTGCATATAAAATGCTGGTATGCCTTATAGCCTAGGTGTGTCGTGGGCTACATGCATTTCTTAGAATGCAGTCATCATTAAGTGGTACATGACCGTATAGGAAACACTCCTCTGTCAGCTTAGGAAATGAAACATCATTTCTGTTGAAGGGCCCTATGAACACTCTCTGGACCACTCTTGAAATGATTCCAGTAATTGCTCTTCTGAACTTGGTATTCATCGTTGCAATATATGTCTTTATATTTCTGCTACATTTGTAAGTATTTTTAAACAGCATATAACATTCAACTGTGTTTTCTTCTGCTATCTGCTTTATTTAGTATTTGCTAAATACTAAATTTATATACTTCCTTGCTGTATAGGATTCACCTGTAGCAAAATGCGATAATTTGTTTATTATCCTCTTGATGGAATTTTAAATTGTTGCTAATTTTCAGTATGATTTCTTGGTTGCTACATTCATTTTTTAGTCCTCAGCATCACTTAAGGTAGTAGTCCATGGATTTTTTTAAGCTCTTTCTTTTCTGTTTTCCACAAAGTCACCTGATTCCAATTTACTAATTCCTTATTCTCTGTCTCACTTTTAGGTATCTCTTGCTTACTCATTCTAAATGTTGGTGTTTTTCAGGTTCCCATTCACAGTGTCCAATCCTCTGACATTTCAGTTTCTCTGGGTGATCTTATCTCCTGCTCAGGCTTAACTACCCACTCGAGGCTGAGGCTTCTAACAAAGATCTCTCTCTTCAAACATCAAACTGCCTGGGGAAAGCCAGAGACCTCTCATTGCCCCAGTGTTAGATTTGTACTCCTTCGCTTGCCATATAGGCTCCTTCATGATTTGACTGCCTCTGTTGTCTTATTTCTTGCTACATTCCTCCTAGAATGTTTTCTCTCTACATGGAACTGCTTGGAGTTTCTGATGTTCTATCATTCCTACCCGGGCCTTTACAGTTGCTACTCCTTGACCTAGGGCCTTCCTCCTCCTCCACTTGCTCCTTAGCAGGTATAAGGGATGTCAGAGATGCAATATGATTCCAGCAGTAAAGGTATCTGGGAAATGTTGGGCTCTCTATTTAACCCTCTGTGACTGTTTAATTCTCCGTAGCCTCAGGCTTGGCTGACTACCCAGAAAACTGGAATGCCCAAAGATAAAGGTCATGCCCCCAGGAAGGAGGTCAATGAATGCATAGAGTGTGATAACTGCCTGATGCTATCTGTGAACTTAGAAATGCATTGTTCTTTCTGGTGGACTATGTGACTGCCCACCTGTATGGTTTTACTATTAACCTTTCATAAAAAAAAAAAGAGACCCTGTCCTGGGAGGGGTGTAGATTTCTTCCTGGCAGCCACCACTGGGAACAGGCAGCTGCTTTGCCCATGTATGTAAGTTTCTCCTATTGCAGCTTTCATAAATTTGAATAAGGCCACTTGTTAGTTCTTCAGAATCAATCCTAAATTTAGACTTTTGGGGCTTTGGTCTTACAGCAAGCTAACTTCCACTTGCTTCTCAACTTCAGGCCGGGGGCCGCTTTCTCTGGGAAGCCTTCTTTCTCCAATCCTCACTTCTCCTCCTGCTTGTTCAGTGCCTAACTGTTCTGCTTCCTGACATCCTTGTATCATAACACTTAATATGTCCAATAATAAACATTTTTTCAATGGTTTTCTTTCTGTAAACTGTAATTTCTTTGAAGGAAGGGACCATGTCTCATTCAAACCTGTATTTCCTATGTTTAGCACAGTAATAGTTCGTAGGAGGTACTGAATAACTGATACTGATGGCCTGGTGGCATACCCCTGCCACCGGGCAAGATGGTGACCGGAGGAAGTATTGCACTGAGCATGGGCAAGGCTAGTGAGACACTTGGATGGGGATGTAGGGGAGTCCTCCTACCCACTTCTAGTACCCGATTGGGGGTGAGACCAAAAGAAGGCAGGCACATGCACCATAGAGGTCAGTATGGTGGCAGGGGCTGGTACCAACCCTGGGAAAAAGAAGGGATTGGTTGGAGGACAAGCCTGCCTGGAACACATGGAAGTTTCACTGAGAAAGAACTTGGTCTGTCCCACATGGAAGACAAATATAAACCCAGGGGAAGGAAGGGACCTCTGCTTATTCCACCTTGTGAATATACTGGCTGGTGTGTTCCCAGGACCTTCTGGCCCCAGAAGCCAGATGGCCAGTGGTGAAGCCAGCCACACATGTGGATTCTGAGGAGGGCACCTGAGGCCTGACAGTGTCCAGGAGAAAAGCCACACTGCCTGGATGACCACTCAGTGGCCACCTGCAGTTTCCAAGGGATGGTATTTTAAATGGGAGAAGGAACTCTGGGCACTGCCTTTGGTTTTGCTCTGTCTGAGGGTTTCTAGGTCCAGATTGTTCAGCATTTGAATAAAAATCTCTTTCGTTTCTCACCAACCTCTGCCTCCAAGATTTGCCTATTGGTGGCTGTGGGCAGTCAAACCCACTTTGTTTCAGTAACAATGACTACTGGTGCAGTCTCTGCTCTTCTCCCTACAAGTCATTACCAGCACCTGGTAGCCACTGCCTGTTGATGTAGCTCAGGAAGATCTTCATCATCTTAATTAATTATTTAGCATATTAATTTACAATTTATTTTCCCCAAGCTTACTTATTTTCTGTTTGGCAAGATTTCTTCCAAGATTTGCCTGATAATCTCTTCTCTACTTCCATTTAATTATAGTTTAATAGTCCTTTTGGCTTCTATAGCTTTAGTTCTTTCAGCATCTGGTAGGTTCTACCCATGTGCTCCCCTGTATATAGTGAGCAGAAGATGCCTCTGCACCGCGCGTATGGGACCCTCTGACAGGCAAGTTCACACCTGGCCTCAGACAAAATGCTTTGCCTTCCCTGCAGGCATGTGCAATACAAGACATGGCATCTCCTTCTTCAGGGGTCTGGTGAGTGAATGATTGACTAGAGTACAGTTTAGTGGGATCATTTTACCTCTTGTTCACTGTACTCCTATTTCATCCTGACAGCAGAATAAACCCGACTTCCAAGCCAGCTTACCTTCCATGGTTCCTCAATGCTTATGCTATTTGCTCATCTCTAACAATCATCTCTGGACTTGCATTCTAGAGTAATGAGTTTGTTGGATCTAGTCCCAGTGCTATATCCACAAAATAGACCGTCTTATTTTAAGTGACATGTGGTCCCCATTTCTCTTTTCCAGTCCCTTAGTTATAGATATTTACAGTGGCTCTTCCAAATCCTCTTCACTCTTTTCATATGGTTACTAGACTTTATTCTGTGTCCCTGCTCTCACCTGAAGAGGATACACCTCTTATTTCACCAAGAAGACAAGGTTTCAGGCACAAACTTCCTTGTCTTCTTTCTGCTAACTCCGGCTGCCTTCCAGCCCATTTTCCATAATACAGCCACTGCCACTTTCTCTTCAAATCCTCCTGTGACTTCCCGTTGCACTTAGATTAAGGACCAACCTCCTCACAGTGGTCTAAACCAATACTACCCAATGTGAAGTCCACAGACTGGTTGCTGGTTGACAACTTACTGTTCTGTAAGATAAAGAGCTTGCTTCCAAATGCAAATGTTTTGTTCAGCAGGCAAGACTTTCTTGGTGAAAGATGCAGCATATTGAGTTACATTCTAGAACAAGCTCCGTACCTCACTGTGCACTGGCACTTCAAGTGCACTCGTCTAAGGGACACTGTATTCCCTGGGCACAAAGACGGCATGAGCGCTGCAGCCTTGTCTCCAGCCCCACTCCCTTTCATTGTCAGTAATCCAGCCCACGGTGTTCTTTCAGGCCTGCAAATGCACAGGGGTTCATTGTCCATGCTACGCCTGCCAGGGTTCTTTGATTATGCTATTACCCTCTGCCAACCCTCCCATGGCACCCATTGCTAATGTAATACTGCCCAAACTCTTTTTTTAAAAAAGATTTTAGGAGAAGAGGGAAGATGGCGGCGGAGTAGAACAAAGGATTTCGCTTCTCTCCACGCACCGGAGAAGGACCTGGCTGATCTGCGGAGGAGCACAGCAGATGCCAAACTGGGACCCAGCATATAAGAAGGCAGGACTCCAGAGAGTGTAGCGGACACTGAATGACCAGAGGTTGAGGAGAGGAGACGACCGCAGATCAACAAGGTACGAGAGAGCAGCGCAGAGGCGGTGGCGGGCCCCCTGCCAGGCCGAGCCAGGGCCCTGGCCAGTGGCTCAGGTCTCTGAGAGCCAAGGGTGGGCAACACCGTCTCTGGGAGAGAACTGGTCACCGGCACCACCCCCGTCTGGCAGGGTGCAGATTGGAAAACACCATAAGAGATCGGTCTGCCAGTAGTGGCAGAGAGAGGAGTGAGCATTTGGAAGCAAACCAGAAAGCTCTGATAACCCGTGGAGTCAGGTTGCTGGCTTGGGAGAACTGAGAGTTGCCAGAGCATTCCCTGCTTCGAGGGGCCTGTGCCTGCCCACGAGCAGTCCCGGGGGGTCTTGGGCTGCTGGCAAGGCCTCCAGAAGTGGGTCAGTTGCGAGCTCCATCCCTACTCAGCCGGCGCAGACCAGCTCCATCCCTGCTCAGCAGGCGCAGACTAGGAGACACTGTGAGTCAAGCATTGATCTGGCTTGACCAGCTGCCCGTCCTGCGCGCCTTCCCAGCCCCTGGGCGGCCCGCCCCGGCACCTGCTCCTTCGGCCGCCGGTCCTGCCCGCCTTCCCGGCCCCCGGCTCTGCCGACCGCCAGTCTCGAGCACCTTCCGGGCCCCCGAGGGGCCCCTCGCAGGCCGTCTACTTGGGAAACCGCCAGTCGCCCATGCTTTTCCGGCGGGGCGGGGTCTGCGCCGACCCTCGGCTTGGGGAATTGAGAGTCACCCAGGTGATCCCTGTGGCGCGGGACCTGCACCAGCTGGCAAACAATCTCGGGGAATCTCTGGCTGCTGGCTGGGCCCCTGGAAGAGAGCCAGTTGCCAGCTTCACCCATACTCAGCCAGCGCAGACAGGGAAACACAGGGAGTCAGGCTGTTGCTGTTGGTTTGGGAGAATTGTGAGTTGCCCTGTGTATTCAGACACAACACAGAGAAAGGTCCACACCCAAGCCTACGAGAACAAGAAAGCCTGCCTGGGAGCGTGCACCCTCATGTAGACCAGGGCTGGGAAGCCTGGGAGAAAATCCGCTCTCAGTAGGGTGCGGGTGAGAGGCGCCAGTCTGGATCTTGGGGGGTACTGGCAAGACCAGTTGAGTGTACCAAGGTGCCAGAAGAGCCACAATAACAGCCCCTCAGGCTGCTGCAGTTAGTGAGACCAGAAGGTTTGACTTGCTGGACACCAACCGGAGGAGTAGTGGGAGCAGAGAAGACCAAGATACCTACAGGAGACTGCACCACTGAATTCCACAGGTATCCTCCACAGAAGTTCACACCATAAACTCGGGGTACCAGAACAGATCAATCTAAGAAGCTGAGGCCAACGAGAAGAGCATCACAAACAATGGGGAGACAAAGAAACAATCCCCAAGTGAAAGAAAAGGAGGAAGACTCAGAAAGAATGTTAGATGACATAGAGGCAAGTCAACTATCAGATATTGAATTCAAAGCACTGGTTATCAGGAACTTCAAAGAGCTTACAACGAGCTACCAGAAACTACAGGGGAGCTACAATGAACTCTCTGTGAACTATACCAGCATGAAAAAGGAAATCGAAACCATCAGCAAAGGCCAAGAGGAAATGAAAAATACAATTTCTGAACTGAAGAACACAGTAGAAGGTAGGAAGAGTAGGATTGATGAGGCGGAGGACCGCATAAGCGAGCTCGAAGACAGGGTGGAAAGAATCTCCCAGACGGACGAGGTAATGGAAAAGAGAATCAGAAAAAATGAAGAGAATTTAAGAGAAATGCAAGACAACATGAAACGTAATAATATCCGAATAATAGGAATACCAGAAGGGGAAGAAGAAGAACAAGGGATAGAAAACCTACTTGAAAGAGTAATAACGGAAAATTTTCCTAAGATGAGGGGAGAGAAAGTCACACAAATCCAGGAATCGCAGAGAGTCCCAGGCAGGTGGAACCCAAAGAGGCCTACTGCAAGACACATCATCATTAAAATGGCAAAACTCCAGGACAAAGAGAGAATCCTAAAGGCAGCAAGGGAGAAAAAGGAAGTAACATACAAGGGGGTCCCAATAAGGTTGGCTAATGACTTCTCAACGGAAACATTCCAAGCAAGAA